>NC_087200.1:55503140-55531989 GCF_015104395.2 Macrobrachium nipponense
ATAAGATGGTTCATATCCTAATCCTCTGAAATTAGGTCAATAATATGAATAAGTAGTAGACCATTCTGACTGATGTTCACAGTAAAGGAAGTTGGGCAAAGTATATGTCTTGTTTATCAAACCTCATTACGCACGAGCGCGCGCGCACACACACACACCCATACATACATACATACATACTATATATATATATATATATATATATATATATATATATATATATCTATATGATATATATTTACATATATATATGATAGATATATATATATATATATATATATATATATATATATAGAGATATATATATATATATATATATATACTATATAAATATATATATATATATATCTCTATATATATATATCTATATATATATAATATATATATATATATATATATATATATATATATATATATATATATATATATATGGTATCTGTCATGATAACCTTCCAGTTTATTTGGTACTGAGAAAACTGAGAAGAAAATAATTAGAGAGAGAGAGAGAGAGCAGAGCAGAGAGAGACGAGAGAGAGAGAGAGAGAGCCCATTAGTAGGACCACTCACGTGGAAGATGTCAAGATTTTATGCATAATGGTATATTAACTCTGGATAAACTCTAATTTGTATACTCTTCCTTTTTTCCTTGAATTTTTTTGGGATTATCTCGGTTTTCAGCTTCTTTTTTTTCATTCTGGATAATGGGCTACCCATTACGTTACTGTTGTTTTCAGGAGGGATGGAGTTTGCCCGGCTATTTAATTGCAGATACAGTTCTGCGTCTATGCGAAGACACCCACACACAAATATATATATATATATATATATATATATATATATATATATATATATATACATACACACACACACACATATGGAAGTCAGCGGCTTTATTTGCTGAGACCATCAATGTATTTAGACCCTGAATGAGTCTATGCTTTTTTAACTCTGTGTGTGTGTGTGTGTGTGTGTGTGATAAAATGATGTTAGTTATGGCTGAAGCTGTACCATCATCGATCGTAAAGTTAACTAGTAAAGACTCGCTTGGAATGGGGTAACCCTACAGGTAATAGGGTCTACAATAGGCTGCTAATATTGAAACACATTAATGAAAGAAAATCATTCAAAAGATCTCGCTGTATTAGTATCTGGTGCAGTTTTCCTTGTCCGTAAGTCAAAGACGAAGACAGTCTCAGGAAGTTTTCAAAGACAATCCTTATCGAGAGAGACATGAGGTTGCCGCCCAAGTAACATAATTCATTAAAATATTGATATATCACATATAACAAAGAGCATATTACGTCTAAACAGACATCGGCTACCTATAACATATACATCGCAAGCAAGTTGGAAACGAGTCAGCGACCGAGATTGGAAAGAGTACCTTTTGGAAATGGTGGATAATCGTCAATAACTCATTTGAAGCGAAAGCATACCCGCTGGCTGTCATGAAAATGCTCTGTAGAGGAGGCTTTAGTTTCTCTCAGACTTCGTAAAACCTCACTCATCGTTCATATGGAAGAAAGGAATGAAGTACTATGAGACGGGGAAGATGAATGTATTCCGAGGCCTTACTTTCTCCTAAAATTTCCATAATCTGAATATTCGTCCGAATTTCAAATGCGCCTCCAAAAGAGATGCGAAAGAGTCCGCGTCCATCACGGCTCTTTCTTATTCGGCGAGATTTTGGGATCCTTTCTGCCTCCTATTTTCCTCTCGAAGCAGATTCTGCCCTTTCTGATGGATTCTGAAAAGTGATACCATCATTTTTGTTTGCGAAGATATGTTGCCGTTTTTTCTTCTTCGTAAATGTGGGTTGTGCTATTTCCCTCTGACAAACGCTTTCTACAAATCTTTATCGACTACATTCTCATGTTTTGATCGAATCTGATTCATCTCCTATTTAGCTATAACTTGATTTTCATGTCTCGCGTTGATTCTACTACTGCTTTTGGTGCTACTAGAATAGGCTGTGTGCTTAGGGTTAGGGGGTCCAATGATTTTAATAAGAGTCTCTCGGGGCTCAAATGTGATCAAGTGCACTTAGGGACACTTGATCGCCGAGGGGCCAGTACTTTACTTTGGCGAAACAGTGTAGAAACACGCGGGTAGACCGCCTCCCATAGTAGCACCTTACTTTTATCTCTGCTTAGAGTTCGTTTCTTTACTCACGGCCATTTTGCCTTATAGGATACGTCATTGCATAACACAAAGATAATTTTATACTTTAGTTTCTTTACTAAATGAATTTCGTAATATCATCCTCTTTCTTCCTGAGTTTACTTTGGTACATAAAATATCCAACTCACTTGCCTACACGTTGGCACACATATTTTATTTGCTACACATGCATGTGTGTGTCTGTGCGGATTCGATTGTTACACGGTGCTTGTATTTGCTACACATGCATGTGTGTGCATGCGTGGATTCGATTAATACACGGTGTTTGTATCTGCTACACATGTATGTGTGTGCATGTGTGAAATCGATTAATACACGTGTTTGATCGCACACATGATGTGTGTGTGTGAAATCGATAATACACGGTGTTTGTATCTGCTACACATATATGTGTGAGTGGATCGATTAATACACGTGTTTGTATCTGCACACATGCATGTGTGAAAATCGATTAATACACGGTGTTTGTATCTGCTACACATGTATGTGTGTGCATGTGTGAAATCGATTAATACACGGTGTTTATATCTGCTACACATGTATGTGTGTGCATGTGTGAAATCGATTAATACACGGTGTTTGTATCTGCTACACATGCATGTGTGTGCATGTGTGAAATCGATTAATACACGGTGTTTGTATCTGCTACACATGCATGTGTGTGCATGTGTGAAATCGATTAATACACGGTGTTTGTATCTGCTACACATGCATGTGCATGTGTGAAACGATTAAACAACGGTGTTTGTAATGCTACACGCATGTGTTTGGTGGATCTGCTACACATGCATGTGTGGATTTGAAATTTGCGGATATTTTAATCAGCACTCATGAATGCAATGGGCTTTTGACTCCGCTAGTACTAATATTGATGTAAAAGGGGTACTATGAAATAAAGAAAATGTCTCATAGCGTAATTTTTTCAAAGAAATTAAAAGCAAGATTTTGCAACGATTTTTTTTACTGTAGTGAGGGAATCATGAGCTAAATAGCACTGGAGAAGCATGATCTTAAAACCCATAATGCATCTCGTGTTTTTTGGGGGAAACCGAGAACTAATTTCGAATCAGCGCGGCCTGCGGAAGAAAATGATTTTTGAGATTCTGGGCTGGTTGCTCCCATTGTTAATAAGCTCTAGTAAGCCTTTTTTATTAGTTCGACTAGCTTCCTTGTTGCTCAATATAGTCCTATTCCTCCAACTAAATCGAAAAGAGCAGAGAGAGAACGCTCAGTATATCAGTTTCTTCCAGATAACATAATTTAATGCATCCAAAGACGATTGTCATCCTGCTTTCAGACACTCACAGTTTTCTTTCATTCTGACTATCGAGTTCTATGGCAGTGAATTTCATCAGATTTTCTCCCTCCAACGTAGAAGCGTCATCCTAGCAAAGCCTTTTTGATAACGAACCACAATTCCAGTGGGCGAAGTAGAGATTTGAAGAATATTTTGGTACTAAGTCACCTCTCAATTGCTTTTTAGAATTTTTCTTGTCTGAAAATCACCAAAAACACATTTTCAGAAAACGGCAATTACCAGTAATAGCTTGTCAGTTTTCAAACAAGAAGTCACTGTGGGAGGGCGTGTGCACGTACCCACTTTATTCATTTATTTTACCTTTTTACTGTTTCCCTAAAATACATGAGTGTATACTCACACGCACACACACACATACACACACACACACACACACACACATATATATATATATATATATATATATATATATATATATATTATATATATATATATATATATAATGTGTGTGTATATAACTGAATCACGAAAATTTGGAACGTTATTAATATAAAAATAAAGGTAGAAGCCATGAAGGAAAGTGAAACAATGGTGTGTGCTGCGAGATCTTTCGACTCGAGGTCCTTTACTTAGTAGTCTGCTAAGCAAAGGACCTCGAGTCGTAAGATCTCGTAGCATACTCCGTTGTTTCACTTTCTTTCGTGGCTTCTTAATAAATTAACGTTTCATTTAGAATGCACACACACACACTAATCTCAACAATACAATGAAGTCAGGGGAAGCACAGCAAAAGTCAAGAAACTGTTTATTTAAAAACTGGTCACCTCACTGAACACCCATGCCACGTCTACACCTCTTGACCTCTCGTGAGCAGTTTACGTTTTTTGGTTAGTCCTTCCTCTGTCTCCACACTCAACGGTTCGTTCTTATTCGTATTTTTAACTGTGATTGTTTTATTGTACCTTATACTGTGTATTTTAATATTGTAACTTAATTTTATTGAACTAATTAGATAATGTTACTTTGTAGCTTGAAAATGAGGCCTGCTGTTGGCTTCAAAACGTTGCAACCTAATAAATATGAGTTTCCTGACCTGTTGGTGTCCTTCCCCTGCCTTCATTATATATATATAATATATATATATATATATACATATATATATATAATATATATACAGACATATATATATATATAACATATATTATATATATATATAATATCCATATATAATTATGTATATACATTATATATATACACATATATATATATATATATATCATACATAACTTGTTACTCGAATTAGGCTCCAATAAGTTTCCTGATTCCTGATCATTTACAAAGTCTTCTTCTCCCTCAGGTGCAGATGCACTCCTTGACATGTATTTTTTAAATGCCAGTAGCTTCGTGGCACTCTTTCTCATAATGGCTAAATATTATTATAATTTCTAATTCACATCATTAGTATATATTATCAGGCAGTTTAATTACATCCATTTTTTTTCTTTCCAGTATCAAAGAATCGGTTCTGGTATGTAATTTATTTGGTTCGATTCTACTTCCACGTGAATATTTTTTTTTTTTTAATTCCGGTATTACTACAGGTTGTTTACAGCGTCTCTTCCGCTCCTCGCTAATTTAATTGTTTGTCCTTTTAATTTTCTTCTATTCCAGGTTCCTTTTTTCTGCCTTGCTGTCCGACAGTTACAACTATTACTTCTGTTTCTAACTGTGCTTTTTTTCTCCTAGTTCCTTCTTTTAGAGTGGTCGAAATTGCCCTAATGTTTGGCTTACTGCCTGAATTTCATAAGTCAATCAATCATTCCGGCCTGTGTTGGGACTTCTTCTGTATTTTCCGTTACCTAATCATAGTTTTTACCAATGAACACCTTAAGAATCTTTGGAAGCATGGATTTCAAATCAGTGGCCCCTTTGGTGGGATTGTTCCGTGTGAATAGGTTTCATCTGAATAATACTAATAGTTCTCTACTGGAAAACATCTGTGAACCTTTTGCCATTCACATTCAGAGCCTTCCATAGAACACGTTCTACAAAATACCAAAGGAATTCCCTCTGGAAACGGATGGGCTGAGCTTCACGACGAACCGAATTCAATTTCCACATTCATTCAGAGGCCGCGGATGGACTGTCTATCTGGGTTATGGCGTCCTCCGTTGAACGTCCGGTTCCACTGGACTTCTGTTTGGTGAATTCATTCGGTTTTCATTTTTTTAAACTTTCGTTTATTACTTTCTATTCACATTCCTCTCTGTTCTGTTACCCACTTGGCCACGTTGGCGAGGCTGGGTCTACTCCAGCTCTAACAAACTATCTGAATTCGACATTATTTGTACGGCGGCAATGGAGTTTTTTCCCTCTCTTGGTCAGGTCGACAGCGTGACCTCGTTGTGGTTATGGGACATCATATATCATACTTGCTTCATGTATCAAAAAAAAAAAAAAAAAACCGGAGAATTCGAGAAGTTAAGTGGGCGCACATTATATATATATATATATATATATATATATATATATATATATATATCGTATATATATATATATATATATATATATATTACACACACACACACACACACACACACACACACATATATATATATATATATATATATATATATATATATATATATATATATTTGACTATCGTAAAATTCCTGTGTTTATTTAAATACTCAGTATATGCTTACCGCATTTGTAATTTGTTGCACAGACCGAATTCTGAATTCATTTAAAAATAAGTAAGGCGTCATCCGTGTGGTCATACGTTCAATACATTGCCTATGTTTTATGATGGTATATGACTAATTGCTAATGTTAGTAGCGCTGACCTTTATGTTAATTACATGCAGTGAGCAATCTAAATAAAGGCTATTTAATAATGGAAGAGGTCATTTACGGGAAGCTGACCTGGAAAGCAAATCTATTTGTGAGTTGTGTATCTTCATGGATCGAGTTTGTGTTACATTACGGATATGTAACCAGAGGGTACAATGTGTTTTGTGGTCTTATTGACACCTGCTTAATGTGTACTCTTTTGCGCCTCATGCGTTGTATAAATATATATATATATATATATATATATATATATGTATATATATATATATATATATATATATATATATATATATATAATACATATATCTATATATATTATATATATATATATATATATATATATATATATATATATATATATATATATATATATATATATATATATATATATATATATATAGTATGTCATACATCGAGCTACAAATGTTCTTTAATATCTAATTCACTCTACCTCGGAATTAATATATTTTCATATATGCTTAACCGAAGGGGAATTTTATGAGGCGATAATAGAATTGTCGGCGCCCGGGCGCGAACCCAGGACACCATACAAATCCTGGGTTCACGGCCGGGTGCCGACAATTCTATTATCGCCTAATAAAATTCCCCTTCAGTTAAGCATATATGAAAATATAATAATTCCGAGGTAGAGTGAATTAGATATTAAAGGACAATTGTAGCTCGATGTATGTATATGACTCACGGTAATGTGATATGACACACACACACACACACACATATATATATATTATATATATAATATATTATATATATATATATATATATATATATATATATATATATATATTATATAATAATATATATATATATATATATATATATATATATATATATATATATACAGGGTGTTTCGAAATTAGAGCACCCTCCCCTCTACAGCATAAACTAAAATTGATATGGACAAAAATAAAAGTAATTCAGAACAGGTATTTATTTAAATTTCTCTCTGAGTATTTAATATTTTGTGTGGCCTCCATCTGCCTGTACCACAGCCTGCATTCTTGAGGGGTATGATTTTAGCAAATCGCAAAAAAGCTGAGACTCAAACTCCATTTCCCTGAGCACTTCGGTCACCTCTCTTCGCAGGTCGTCGTGGCTTGGTATAGAATCATAGTTTTCGCTTCAACATGATCCTTTAAGATACTACCAATGTTTTCACCCATATTAAGGTCAGGGGAGCTACCTGGAAATTCACTTGACGAGAAGAAATCGTTAGCACTGTTTTGAAGCAGTTCCTGTGTCTGAAGAGCTTTGAAACATGGTGCCTTATCTTGCAAAAATGTGACTTCTTCAACAGATATCACATTTACAGAATCTTTAGGAAAGGAAATACTCCATCAGTAAGCACAGTTTCTCTGAAGTATTTGCCATTCCATGACTGTCCTTTTTCTTTGATGATTCACATTAGCCGTTTGGGTGTGAAACAGAGGAAAATTCACAATGACAGTCATATGGATTTTTGTTCCAGTTTCTTTTAACAAAGGACTCATCTCTTTTAATGTATTTAGCTATCCAGGAACGTGAAATGAAGGATGTGCCAGCATCCCTGGCCTCTCTGAAGGTTATAGCCTGGATTCGGACAATCCATCTGATTTCCCCCGAGTCGTTAGCCATGGCTGTATCTAACTCTGTCACTCAGTCTAAAAATACAAGAAATGTAAAATGAAAAATAGCTTAATAGAAACTTAAGATAATGTACTTGGAGATAGGCTATAGCAGAAAACTTCATAACTTTATATTTGTTCTGTGGAGGGGGCCCCCTATAATTTTGAAACACCCGGTATATATATATATATATATATATATATATATATATATATATATATATATATATATATATATATACATACATACATATATATAGATATAGATATATGTATATATACATACATATATATAGATATATAAGATATATATATATATACATACATACATATATATATATATATATATATATATATATATATATATATATATATATATATATATATATATATAGTATATATTGTGTCAATTAAATTAGTGTTGAAAATATTCAAAGTACATTTAATAATTTTACCTAACGATGCTAAGAATCTTGTGATCATGAGACATCATCGGTGCCAAAGTAGAAACAGCGTTTATGAAATGGCATATCTGGACTGTGAGTCATTTTATTTGGTCCAGAGAAGTAAGGAATCAGGTGTAATAAAAAAGCTTAAATACTGACTTAGAAACTGCCAAGAGATAGCGTTGTTTTTGTGCGCGTAGAGTAAAGACCACATGGGAGTGACCGTTTCCATAGCTGAATAGTAAAATGAATGTGAAATACCATGTCCAGAAATATCCTTGAATCTGACGAATGGAAGTCATATTGATTCAATCCCAGACCTATGCAAAAGATGTCAAAAGGAGATTAAAGAGAAGATCCACTGAATCAAAAATCCTCATTGAAACGCTTTAGATGCTCGCCCTCTTTTATCCAAATGCTTGAGTTATTCCTCGCCTGAAAGAGCTCATGACCTTTATGTCCATTGATATGATTATGCAGAACTTTAATCTCAGCTTTTCTCCGTCAAGTCGATTCCTCTTTGTAATCTAATCACACACTCCACTGTATGTAGTTTGGTTGAAAATATCTTACAGCAAAGTCGAAGGATCTATAAATCCATTGTTTCCTATTCCTTTTGGCCACACACACACACACACACACACACACACACACACACATATATATATTATATATATATATATATATATATATTATATATATTATATATATATATACATGCATTAAGCTGCAAGTGTCCTTCAATATCCATTCGGAATCAATATCTTTTCATACATGTTAACAGAAGGGTAATTTTTAGCTGATAATAATTTCGTTTTCCTCTGGTGGATTCGAACCAGCGCACAGAGGAGAAATCAGGACTTCAGGGACGTCTCCTTTTGACTCGGCCAACAAGTGAGGTATGAGTTGATGCCGATTCCGACCTTACAAATCGCTGTAGAATTCAGGTATTTCAGTTAACATATATGACAACATCTTGATTCCGAGGTAGAGTGATTTCGATATCAAAGGACATTTGTAGCTTAATGCATACACACACACACACACACACACACACACACACACACACACACACACACACATATATATATATATATATATATATATATATTATATATATATATATATATATATATAAACATAAAGAGAGTTCATGGCCACGAGGAATTGGAAACAATGGATTGGTAGAGCCTTTACCTTTGTTTTCAGGCATTTTCAACCAGAGTATATACAGTGGAATAAGTGATTGCAAAGAAGAATCGATTTTGCCAACAGAAACTAAGATTAAACGTATATATAAAATAATTTTAATGGATGAAAAGGTCATCACACATGTGAGTGTGTATATGTGCGTGTGACAGCGGTGTGAGTATATTGTTTGCTCACTTACGTATGGTAAAATAAAGTTGACTACTTACTGCCTGCTGGTCCTCTCGATGGAAAGAAGGCCATTGGAGACCTCGGATTGGGGCTGCGAATGGGGGACGCAGCCCCCGACGGGCATATCCGGCCCTCACACACGTACCGACAGTAGCGGCAGTCGAGGACACAGAACGACCTGCTGCCTGGTCCCTTGGGGGTTGTGCATTCCAGGGGAGACAGGAAACCTCCTGGAGGAGGCAGTGAATTCAAGGTGAGGGTGATCCGTCCTCCCTTTTCCTTTTCTGTCGAAGTTGATGGATCAGCTTCTTCCGAAGTGGCGCCGGTGTCATCGTTGCAAAGGGCACCACCGTCGGCGATTCCGTCAGGAGCCGGAGTGACAGTGACTGGGGTTGCATGGGCCAACAGCGGTACGGAATCGGATGACATTTCGGACTCGGTTGACCAGTCTTCCTTCCTTCGGCCTGACTCAAGATGACGTTAAGCCGATAGAAACTGGGTTCGGTCGCTCTTGGATCGTCCCCTAGAGGGAGCTCAATCTAGGTTTTCAGAATGATCTCAATGACGAATTTTTCTCAAGTATATAATACGATTCTGAATGTCAAATCGCCATTACTACTGAGGCACGTCTGTCAACAGATCTCTCATTCGTGTATTCATTCCCTGGCTTACTCCTTTTTCCTGAATGCACGCGTGTTCATATGCAAGGGGCGCCTTTAGTTTATGGCTGGCGGTGTCCCCAGAGGGTTGTCAACCATCTCCCAGTGATGTAGAGCGCGTCAGCTGGGAATGCCAAGTGATACTTTACGTTCCACCTCCTGACCTTTGGTGTTTCCTTTTTATATCTCTAGCTGGTTAAAGTTGGCTCGCATTGTTTGAAAGTTCCCTCTGGCAAGAGAATGCTTTCACGTTGTTACCTTTTCTTTCCATTTGGTTAGTTTCTTTCTGATCTTGAAAGTGACTGAAACTAGGATGTCTATAGATTAACTTTGATTGTTATGCAATTGTACCAGAAGTTACACTCGAATGACTTGGTTTTCGAAAATTTGGAAGTGTCTATTTCCGTGTTGTCATGTCTATAAACCTTACGTCATCTTCTTCATCTCCTGATTAAACAGCATTTGCTACACGAATTAATGAATGTGGATGACTTCCAGTGACTTTATTCAACAACCGAAGGAAATCCGAAGTCCCTCCTTGGACGGCTTTCGCGGTTTTCGTCTTGAATGTTGTTGCCGCGGGTTCCCTCGCTCGCTGTATTGTCGCCTCGAAGCTTCCTCTATTCTTTAGGGATTTATACACAGACGGGGATTTTATATTTTATGATGGGCTTAAGGCTCCAGCTTTCAAAAGAAGTGAATCACATTGACCGAATCTGCAATAATATTCTCGGCGAGACTCGGTCTTAAAGAGACGTCACTTGTAATACTGATCATTTTACTCGAACCACGTTGCATAACAGTTAAAATATTGATAGTACTTGGGCATCGTATGAATAGCTGACTTGATCGCAAC
This sequence comes from Macrobrachium nipponense, assembly GCF_015104395.2. Classification (NCBI taxonomy): domain Eukaryota; kingdom Metazoa; phylum Arthropoda; class Malacostraca; order Decapoda; family Palaemonidae; genus Macrobrachium; species Macrobrachium nipponense. Next base: position 55,514,399 of record NC_087200.1, read on the forward strand.
GGACGCACAAGAATACACGAATATAAAGCGAAATCTCACGAACTGTATCGGAATATACGATTTGACAGAAAGGGCCTCGCAGCCTTTGTTCAACACTGACGTCGTGAGCGGCGGAAAGCACCACTAGCAAACTCGCCCACCGCCGAACCAACACTGTTGCCTCCAGATCCCACCAGTTCAGCCTCACGTCGTGAGGTCCTTTGGCCCATGCGCCACGGGTCTTGCTCGTCAAATTCGTCATAAGGAGAAATGGATACTTGGTTTGCTTTTTTCCCCGCAATTCTTCATCTCACGAGTGCGAGAGGTGACAGGACACAGCCAGAAAGTTTAAATATGATGAAATATTTTTCTGCGGAGCTTCGTGAAAAGCCCACGGCGATCGGAGAGCGTGGTGGTTTTATCACTCCGATACCTTTCGTGAAAAAGAAGAAGGAAGAGCTATTAGAAACTAGAAATCAAATAGACTACTGTATGGATTCAAAACCATGGAAGAGAAGTAGGAAAAAATCGATCAAGTTCCTTTCACGTTGCTGCCACTTCGTAAATATGCGCGTCTCAGTCCCTCATAACCATTATTTTTGTGTCGCCATGCGGATATCCATTTTTTATTTGTGTCATGAAAACATATTTTCAAACCAATTTCAGACTCATCAGAAAATGGAATGTTGCTTTTATCTGCGTCGCAATCGAACTGAAACTGAAATTGATGAAAATATTTTCCAAAACATCAAGCATCATAGTATCTTGCTGATGTTCTCAAAGGCCAAGCATTGGGACCTTTGAGGTCATTCAGCGCTGAAGCGGAATTTAACAGTAAAAGGTTTGAAAGGCGTGACAGGAGGGAAACCTCAAAGCAGTTGCACTATGAATCAATTGTTACGAGAGGGTGGGAAGTAAGACGGAAGAAAGAGAATAAGAAAGGAGGGACAGTGAAAGAAATGACGAAAGGGGTTGCAGCTAGGGGGCCGAAGGGACTCTGCTGCAAAGAACCTTAAGTGCGGTGCACTGAGAGCACTATCCCCCTACGGGCCACTACCTATTATTGTTGCTATTTTCAGCATTGCCACTAGTACTGTTGCTAATGGCAACAAAGTGACCGCAGTGCCCTCGCATATACATACCTCAGTTTCCCCTTTCAGCCGTTATTTATTATCCATTTGGAAGCATTGCAGCTAACTGCTGCGAGAGAGCTGCGCGAAGGAAGCAGTATCAGCAGGACTGGCTGTCCCTCATGGATGAAACAATGCTTCGGCAGATAAAACTCAGAAAGAATCAGAATTGAAATGAGGGATGCAGACGACAATGATCGAGAATCGCAAAACGTGGAAACCTTCGGCTGTATTATTCGCTCTTGGTAGTTCATTTAAAACGCGGTCACGAACATTCCAAAGTTCAATCGGAAACGGGTTTCTCTTCGTCGACGAAGACCACGTCCCCTCACTGTCCTAATATATGTTGTCTCAAAATAAACGATAAACTCGGAAGGGATGTCTTCATCATCGGATAAATCTTCCAATCCATGGACGACGTCCTCAATTGGTAAAAATGCTAAAGCAGTAAAACACTTTATTTTGAGCTGGAAACTCTCATAGTTGTTGTACCCCCGACTCTCACCAATCGCACAGATCTTCCTCCGAGATGAAAAACACATCCAACTACTTCAGAATGTGGAAACACAGAAACAAATGAATTATGGAGAGCTTTTTCAAAATCCATGGGAAAAGTTGCCAGCTGACAATTCTTTTCTGTCAGGACGTAATGCAAATAGCCTTGGCACACATGATCCCCCACAAACTAGGCGACACCTTAAAAGTTCCATCACAGGCCCAATTTCTAGAACTTTCTAGATCGTCCAAGTCTTTTTTCTAAGGAAAAAACTAAAGGCCAAAAACAAAGAGCCAGTTTCCAAGTACTTCGCTGTAGAAGGAATTTCAAATCCTGTCCTACAAGTTGGAAGCACTGGAATTCCTAAAGAATGTTGCCTCCAGTTACGTATGTTACGTGAAAGTCCAGGAATAGTTTGCAACTGTGACTTTGCTTCTTTATCGAAATCTTGTACAGCATTAGCTATTACTTCTCGAGTAGATACTGTGCCAGTTCTCTACCTCGCTCTTCATTGAAGGAACTGCCTTTCCAGCATTATCGCCTGCACTGCTTGCTGGGGGATTATGGGATCCAGTGTAAAGAATAACTTCTGGTTCAATGCAGTTCAAAGTTGTATTTATTCTAGCTCGGAAACCTTTATAAAAGTTTTCACAACGCTAGTATGTTTTAGTTTTGCTACTGTTATCTGTATGCTTTTCATAAATATAATTCTCTTCATCACACAGCTTTCGTTTGTTCTTCTCAGATGAGATAAAAGTTGCCTTGTTGAGTGCTTCCAAAATTTAAATAAATGAGAGAGAAAAGTAGAAGCACAAAGTAAATTTTTAAAGATTTGATAATTCATGCCTCTCATTTAAGTTTAAACAACCAAGTTTAAAAGTCGTAAACAATTGCGTCACGGTGATATTCCAATAACCCCCGAGGTGGAATATGCAGTGGTGGAATTTACCGTGGAGAAATTTTCCGTTGTGGAATTTACCATGGTGGAATTTACCGGTCACCTATATATATATATATATATATATATATATATATATATATATATATATATATATATATATATATATATATATATATATATATATATATATCTATATCTATCTATCTATATATATATATATATATATTACATATATATATATATATTATTATATATATATGATATATATCAATAATATATATAATATATATATACATATATCTATATATATTAATATATTTGATATATAATATATTATTATCAATATAATATATATATATATAATATATATACACACACGTGTTCAATCGCAAAAAAACTCTCCAGTTTGTGCTTATGAAGCAGGATGCTTATGATCTAAACACTGATCGTAACCTTAAGAGGTTCCTCTATATCCTAGAACCTGCCACTCAGCTTGCTCTTGTCTTTTGCACAAATTACAAGCAAACACATCCGCTGTAATGAGCTCAACACTTGCCTCAGCAATTTGACGCTGTCGGATCCTCCCTTATGAGAAAGTCCATCTGCCGCCTGGGAGGCTATTCTACGAAACTCGTCATTAGTTTCACCTGTGCAAATGATGCGTTGGTTCCACGTGTGGACTGAAGTGATGAGCCTTTGTGAGGAAGGCCAAGGCTCAGAGGGCGCGTGAAAGTGCCAGCCATTATATAATCGATACTCAGATGGACAGATACTCCGAGCATATTTAAATGACCTTGGATACAAGGACAGGTAGCCTGAGCGTTCGATAGATGGAGAGACAGATAAGTGGATAAAGTGGAAGAAAGTCAGAGAGAATGAGAGTTTACGCTACTCAACTTTTTGCACATTTATCTTTATCTATTATAAGATTTTATTAAATTTCCTCAATTCTCACAATTACTATTTCAAGACTTTTCATATCTTTTCCAGTATACTTACGCAGTTACGGAAGCAAATTCCCGAGATGTATGCTTGTATTGCACCAGGCGCGCTCCCCCCTTTTATTTTGCCATGCCCTAGGTTAGGTTAGGTTAGGTTGGGTTATATTAGTAATTAATAGGGCATTTGGGTGTGGGAAACGTAACGAGATTACTTTCAATAAGATTCTATGGTTAGTTTTAAGATATGGCGTCCGCTTTTTTTCAGGGAAATGTCTCACTACTCTTTTCATCTCCAGGATAATGCTAACGGGAAACATAAGCCACCATTAATTATCACTCTTTTTTTTCTTATGGTTTCCATTTTCCTCGTAAATGCGATTACTGCTGTTATTTCACTTGTATTGATTTCATGAGGCGCCACCCAAGTGCTGCCCAGTAAACTCTTCTCGAATGTGTCTCTCATCCTTTACTTCCTTTTCAGCTTCAGTGGCAGCTTACTTTATCAAAGCCTCTCTTCAGTTGAAAGTCCAATAAAGAATGCTGTCACTAGCAGATGCCGCCCGTCCTATGGAGTAGATCTCCGAAATGCGCCAGAACTATTTCTATTTGTTTTTTTTATAATAGAAAGACCCACTCTACCGGAACATTGTTCCCTTTTTCCCCCCTTCAGTTTTCAACGTGGGTGCGTTTTCTTGACGTTGGCCTAGTTAATAATTTCTGTGTGAGAAATAAAAGCGACGTCGGGGTGAATTGCGTGTTGTTTGGTCATTCTTGTTTAAGGAACATTTATTTAAAATTATGATTCTTTTTTTATGTAAGCCGGATGCTACACGTACTCATCCATCAACTTAGCGCGCCCACGCACACCCACAGACACAAAGACATACACACATGAACTATATATAATTATATATATAGATATATATAATATAATAATATATATATTGTATGTATATATGTATGCTTGTATATATGTATATATAAATATATATATATATATCTATATATATTATATATATATATACTATATACATACGTCACACACTCACACACACACACACATATATATATATATATATGTGTGTGTGTGTGTGAGCGTATGTATATATATATATATATATATATATATATATATATATATATATATATATATATATAGATATATGTGTGTGTGTATGTGTGACAAGAGGCTTTGTTTACCGACTGAATGATAAGAAACCCTACGGAATAAGCTGAGAATAGGAGGAGATTTCCTTGAGATTTCGATCTGACTCAAGAAAGTTTGGCGATGAAGCCGAGTATCGGGCACTTCCGCCCACGTGGCTGGACAGCGAGCTGGAAAGAGGAGGTGGAACGGAGGCAGAATGGAAAGGCTTCAAAAGTAGGTGCAGCTCCGAATGTATCGCTATAGCGATCCCAGTCCTCCTTGCTCTTAAATAGGATGCGATTCCTAGGTTTTTTTTCTTTTTAATACTGAGAGTTGTTTCCTCATAAGAATTCCATATATAGGTTTGACGTTCTACGATTTCCCAAGAGTGGTGACTGTCCCGTCAAAAGGACAAGTGTCAAACAGGAACATAATAAGGAAATAGTTGCACCGTTTATCAAATCTTGCGTCTGGCCACGAGACAGGGATGGTATATGCAAGGGCCTGTATTGTGGTTGATTTAATAGGGAAGTCGATTTTTACGGTCGAAAAGATATACAAAATATTAAATAGAAAGCTTTTTTTAATGAAATCTCTCTAAAAAAAAAAAAAAAAAAAAGGCAAAGTGAGATTAGTTACAAGAATAAACGTTGAAATTTTACTGATAGATATTTTGAAAATTCGATTAGTTATCAGAACAGCTATGGGAATTTGATCCTTCTCTGAACACGTCCTCTTTTTATTATACGCTTTTTCATTTGGCTTGCTCTTTTGTCTGTTTGTTGGTTAGTCTTGGTCAAATCTTGTAACTCAATTTTCGACCTGTTCCGTTCGTCCGATGGACTAGAAATTTTGCACGGTGACTCAGATCCGGTGACAATACAATCTTTCATGATCAGTAATTCAGCAGTGACCTCTTGTGACCCAACAGTGACCTCTCCCAGTATCTCAGAATTGGTATGAAACTCTCCGGATTTTTCGCAACTTCTTTGACTCGGTAATATAATGTAATAGCTACGGATTTTAAAAACCTTCTTTGGCTCTACAAGATTTCAATGTCGTCAGCTACTAACTACTAATATTAATTGGTTACAATTTCTGTCAAAACTATAAAGTATAAAATAATAAAAAACTAAATAAACCGCTTTAATTCAAATGCACTAAAAGTAAGAAGTAAAAATCCCCAGGATTCTCTTACAATGAATCATTTAAAAAAACAAAACAAAGCATGACCATCAAACAAGGAAGGAAATGTTCCAAGAAATAAAACAAGCGTGATTCGACCTCCAGCTTACTCGAGGCTCGTGGAAGATTTTCCCCTCACGCATAAGTTGTAAACATTATAGTCCTAACCTTTAACGTCAATCAAAATGTGCTAAAATCTACAGTCAAATAGAGCGTTGTTTCACCAACTAAAATTAAAATAAATAAGCTATATTTTATTAGGAATAATTGTTCTGTGCTGTTTAACGAAGACATTATTTTTCACATATTCGTTCTAATTAATAAATCATAAATATCCTTCCTAAAATTTCTGTACCTTTCACACATCGCGAAACACCTTTTTAGGCTCTTCCATAGACCTTTCCTACCCCGCAACGACAACAACAACAACAACAACAACAACAACAACAAAGTAGTTTGTAAGCTTACAACGTGAGTCAGCAAAAAATATATTACTTTTCTTGTAGAATTTCTTTTCATGTTTGGTGCCGACGCTTTGATTTTTGTAGACATGATTAATTGGAAGAAAAAATCCTGGTGTCTCCAAAAATAGTTCTTTTCACATTTTATTCATTTTTTTATTCATTTATATTATCATCATCGTACAATCACTCTTATTAAGCAATCCATTTATCCCACGTTCTACAGATTTAAGGCATCTTTGTCACTTCTCAATGAACCGTATCATCCAAACAATCAACAATTCCAACGATCTCGTTCTCCTGAAATTTCCAGATCGGATACTTGGTGATGTGACGCAGACAAACTTTGAATAATAGTAACCGCTGGAGTTTCTCAGAAACAGTGCGGGATTCAAGAGACAAACATTCTTATCAATGATTTTATACATAAAGGACCTTGCCTGACTCCTATTTGGACACCATTGGTGGTTACACGGTGCAAAGCCTGCCGAAACACACGTAGGCCACAAACTTATAAGTCATTTGTTGGAATTGGTGTACTATCGTATTATTCTGAATAAGACGGCATGTTGAAGTTTTTAACTGTTTTGAGTGTTCCTCAGAAAGTATTAGATATATCAAGAAATATCCTGAGGCGTTGAACATGATTGCGTGGAAGAGAGCGATAAACTGTAAAAATGAAACCGCCTCATGACCTCAGGTCAATATTTTCAGGTGTAAGTGACGACTCCTAAGAAAGCAAACTGAAACCGCCTCATGACCTCAGGTCAAAATTTTCGGCCGCTGGTAAACAACACCCGAAGGAAGCTTTAAAAAACGAGTACTCACGTTGAGGTGACAGGTCTTCGTTCTTGACGTAGAAGACGCCCAACCTGTAGATGATTTCGTGGACGATGATGGCGAAGGAGTAGACGTCCGCCCTCTGGGATCCTTCGGGGGGAGGGTTCGCGCTCCTCAGGATCTCCGGAGCAGTCCACAGTTTTCCTTTAGAGTGATGCAGTTCTTTCAGATACTCTAACATCTACGTATTTAACATATGTCAAAAATATTCATGGGTTGAAAAATTAAAGCTTAAATTACAGTGAACAAACTCTTTACAAAAGACAAGGAAACTAACACAGGCAGGATATTAACACAAATTCAATATATATATATATATATATATATATATATATATATATATATATATATATATATATATATATATATATAATGTGTGTATCTAACTATGTAGATACAATGGCCCCACACTGAACTGCTCCATTCTCAGTGTCGTATAGATTTGGATGCGTTTCCCATGAAAACCTTGAAATCTAATTAGGGAAATGAAATGAGAAATTCCCTGCCCACCTCAAGATCGGAGGCGCAGTGGTTATGATGTTAGTTAGGTGCTATATCATCGACCTCGGGTCTTGCCCTTAGGTGAGAAAGGTGAGTTTTTCATCAATTATTTTTATACTTCGAACCTCAAAGTTCTCAGAAGAAAACTTCTCAACAATACAAGGAAATTACAACGTTCATATATCACTGTGTTGGCCGTTGTACCCACACAGAGCCCTGGTGTAAGTGATGACTGTGATCAGCAGCTCTAGATTGATAAGAGAACTCACTTCTCCAATACGCGTAGGAATCTGGATTAAAGTTCTTGTCCCTCTCGTCCAGCATATGGAGGCCGAAATCGGTGATCTTCAGGACAAATCTGGAATCGACGACGCAGTTGCTAGATTTCAGATTCCCATGCGTTCGAATCTCGCTGGAATGGAGGAATGCCATTCCCTGTGGGCACAAAAAAAAGTTAGTGCCGGTGTTGAAAGAAGGCGACAGAGAGGAGAGAGAGAGAGAGAGAGAGAGAGAGAGAGAGAGAGAGAGAGGAGAGAGAGATAGTTACAACGTCATTAGTCACAAGCGAATGTATAAGGTATTATTTTCAATTGAGACAGAGAAAGAAAGGGTCGTGAAAATGAGCCAGTGTTCTCAGTTTACAGTCCCGAGTCATTGTCGATAATGGAGATGAATTGCTTACACGTCAAAGGACCAAGGATAAGTTAATGGTACGGAGGGCAAAACTAGGGCAGAGAGAGAGAGAGAGAGAGAGAGAGAGAGAGAGAGAGAGAGAGAGAGAGAGAGAGAGCTTCGTACAGTACATTCATTATTTTCAACACTTGTCTTCTCTTGCATTTTAGAATGAGAAAGAGCCCCAGAACCTACCTTAACTATGTCGTGCATCAAGGACATCTTGAACATGGAGTCCAACTGGACATCGTCGTTCTCCAGGATGTCCTGAAGAGATCCTTTGGGACAGTATTCCGTAAAAAGGGCGCAGTACGGTTTGGGTTCCAGACAGACGCCAATGAAGTGCACCAGGTGGTCGAACTGCAAGTCTTTCAACTGAAACAACCGATGAACGAATGTTCGTGTGTTATACAGTACACCGTCAAATGCAAAACAAACACATATGCACTGGAACTCTCATCAGTAGATATATTTGTATAGTGACAATATGAAGTTACAAAAGATACAGAAAATAAACATATGTGCAATGAAACTCCGAGTCCATATAGTGATAATGTGAAGTTACAAAAGATACAGAAAACAAACATATATGCTAAGAAACTCTCATTAGTAAATGAGTCGATATGGTGACAATATGAAGTTACAAAAGATACAGAAAACCAATCAGCCCATAAATGAATAAAGCGTAGTTTCGTGGAAATCTTTTGAAAGTCACTAAGAAACTGAGTATGAACAGGTTATCCAGAATGTAAAAAATTCCAGATACATCATGGAACCCTGAGAGCCCAAATCAGGTTTTCGTGAATACCTCGTCCGAGGCTCAGTTTCGTCATAAGAATGATCTGTGTGAGTTGAATGATCTGTGTGAGTTGTCTGGTAACAGGGATCTGTATAATTTTTGTACGAACTCTTTCTCATACCTTTCTATTGATCTGTACCTCCTGGAAAACGGACTACCATGTCATTTTGAGGGAAACTATTCACTCCCATACTAATAGCAACACAGAGAACTTGACCTTCATTGCTATTTTGTGGTAAACATTGATGAAATACACTTCATAGGTGAAGGACTATACATTCTGAATGTGATTCGGGAAGTTGAAGAAGAACGTGCAGGAACTCTTGCAGACTATAGGTAACAAACGGACAGATGGGAAACATTATAACAAATCCAGGATGGAGAACTGACTTTCATGAATTTCCTACAAAGACATGAAAAACTACATGCATCTTGTTTAGTTCTTAAAAACTAAAACAAGTGCTGAACTAGCAAAAGATCGCTAGGATTGGAGGAGCTTCCCTTCGTAATGAGAGATATCGACGTTTCTTCGCTAAATCAACGAATATTCCAAGTATGGGATGAGGAAAGAAAGCCTGATGATTCATAATTGGAAATCAAAGAAAAGGTGGGGAAAGAAACCGATGACAAATTTTAGAAACAAACTGACTTCAGAAAAGACAGGCGCCTCAATGATTAAATATTTGCGCTACAGCATACAGAACAGCAGTGTATGGAATTTAAAAATTACTATCTGATGACTTTTGTTGATTATGAGAGAGCCTTTGACATTGTCTACAGACCGACGATAAGGAAGGTCTTCCTTAACACATGTAAAGGAAATGGAAGTCATTTATGAAAGAAATAAATGAGAAGCTATGCTGAATGGGCTCTGGCCAAGTGAGTCTGCAGTAGTTCTGGGAGTGTTAAAAGGAATGCTCTTTCCCCTTTATTGTTTGTCCTCCTCCGAAGTTTAATAATAGGATATGGAAGAGCATCAGATCGGAATAACGATAGCAACAGTGGAAACTTGACAGATATAGATCCTGTTTTAATCAGGAAAATACCTTAAATCAAATTAATCTTAGTTCTAGGAAAATGGGTCTCGAAAGAAATTCTAAAAATACAAAAGTAATGAATGCAATTAGATGAAGAAAAAGATGAATGTGGTTGGATTTTTCAAGCTCTTAGGAACGATGACATCCAAAAGACTTTAGTTTAATTAAAACCAATTAAGGGCAAATCAAGCGATGCGATGTGGAAATCAAATAAACTGAAATTGCGTAGGAAAATGAGGCTATTCTTAAGTGTAGTACGATCTGCGTTGCTACACGGAAAAAAAAACTATATGTGAAAGATTTTGTCAGCTTGAGAATTCCTTCTTTGATTAGAATGCATATGTGTTGAATTATGAATGTGTTAAAGAAACTGACCCACGTAAACGTGGAAACACTTGCTGTGATATGAATCAGTCCTGAAGGACTCGTTCAAAGATAAATTAGAGTTCACGTGAAGTGAGAGTAATGTGGAACCAAACAGAGCACCCTATAGAAGAATGCTTTTTAGAATGAAAAATCTGAGATATTCTTTTCTTCACTGGAAGCGTCCACCTACCCTTTTGAGTTGTATCAACGTTGGCCTGTCGACTTCGATTCTCTCTTTGTAGAGCCTCTTAATTGCCACAGTCACGCCCTGAAAGAAAAGTTTCGTTACGACATTTTAGTTTTCTATAAAAGAAAACATTGTTCCGACTTTGTCTGTCCATACGTATGTCCGCTTTCAGATCTAAAAAGAAACCACTAAGGCTAGAGGGCTGAAAATTGTCATCAAACATACCAAATTGCAGCCCTCTAACCTCAGTAGTTTTTATTTTTAAAGGTTAAAGTTAGCCATGGTTCGTACGTCTGACAGCTTTACGGAGGCATGGGACGCACCCTCACTCTACCGTATCTGGTGAGCGACTGAAACGCTACCGGTCACACCTATTGGTTTCATACGTTGTACACAAAACTAGATTGCTTCGGCGCATTTTGTACTTGTTTGATATCACAGAGGAAATCAGTCAGTCTTCTTTCCTGAAGACTGTGGGGCTTACCAGATAACCACTCACTAATACGGCTACTGTCGACTGATGATTGGAGTGGGAGCAAGGTATGTACAGGGGGTTCCATAGAACTTCAGTATTCATATGGAAAAAATAACTTCCAGTATGAAAGCTTATTTTATTGTTTGTCAGGTTTAACTATGTTTTGCCGATGACGTCCTTTTTATTTGACTTTCGTGAATGGAATACAAAGGAAATGGAAAAACAAAAAATGAAATTTTTTGAGAAAAAAATCTTCCTGGAAAACATTTGCTATCTTACTCCAATTCGTTAGTATTTAGTCAACGAGACTGAGTTTTCTTCAGTCAGGTATTACCTGGTCCTAAAGCAACACTGTGCCCTTACCGTGATGACAGCGTGAAGCTTTCACTTTACTGGGATTCATTTCCATATCCCTTGGCCCATTTAAAGCAGAACTCTCAGCCCAGCTTCGGGTTCCATGTAATTGGTTCCCATTTCAAAGCTGACTTAGGCTTCGTGACATCGCTGCCCGGAAGCATTTTCCCGAGATGTAACAGAGCACTGGGATCTTTCCCTGAAAAATGCGGGGAGTTATAGCTTGAAGACTAACCATAGAATGTTCTCGTTGGCATTTCTCATTGTTTCCCACACTCAAATGACTGGAGAGATGTATACTAGTACTGCACCAGCCTGGTTTTTTTTGCTATGCCCCTTAAGTTAGGTTGGGTTCCAGATCTTCCGCGCTCAGTCATTTGGGTGTGGGGAACCCAATGAGATTATTTTCAAGAAGATTCTATGGTTAGTTTTTAAGATATGCCGTCCTCCTTTCCAGGGAAGGTTCAGTACTCGGTTACAGTACTGGAATTTGCTACCCGGGGGCATTCCTGGCAATGCCGTTCATTTCACTACTTAAAGAATTTTTATTTTTTCATCTTCGAGTTACTCTGGAGTCCATCCACACAAAAAGTTTCGACCTATAACCGTAGTGGTGTATTATCTTCTAAGGCTTTCCTTCGCCCTTAAAGGGTGATAGGCTCTTCGTTATTGTACGATATAATATTGATGTGGATGCAAAGATACAGATTACGGTGTTTAGAAGTTTCCCCGGTGAAGTCCACGGGATTTAATCTGGAAACAGAACTATATTTACTGTCGAGAAATTCTTTGGAAATATAAAGCTACATATGCACATTGCATAATAATAATAATAATAATAATAATAATAATAATAATAATAATAATAATAATAATAATAATAATAATAATAGTGGTGAAAATGGGATAATAATTCTCGTTTATATATATATATATATATATATATATATATATATATATATATATATATATATATATATATATATATATAGAGAGAGAGAGAGAGAGAGAGAGAGAGAGAGAGAATCAATTTATAGACAGATTGATATCAGTGCGTGGATCAAAGTTCGGTTCTTCCGATATAGGATTTATGTATGCATACTATCATATATATATATATATATATATATATTATATATATTATAATATATAATTATATATTATATATAGTATATACTCACGTATATATACACATATACGTGAGTATATACTATATAGTATATATATAGTACCATATATATATATATATATATATAATATATATATGTAACTATATAAATATACATATATAGTATAGACTCACGATATATACATGTATACGTGAGTATATACTATATATGTATATATAGTACATATATAGATATTAGTATATATATATTATATATATATCATATAAATATATATATATATATATATATATTATATATATATATGTCTTTTGCATATCTGCTCATGACAAATATCACATGAAACTTATTTCAGATTGTATTCTATTTATGTTTTTGACCGTCTACTCAGTATTTACTCTTATTATTGTGAATCTTTTCATATAAAAAATCAATGACAGTATTTTAACTTTTAAGAAAGTGATAATATTCAGGCAACCATTGATGGTCTGATGTTTTCGATTACTCGGGCAGTAAGCCTACAAACTACTTTGTTGTTCTTGTTCTTGTTCTGGCTGTTGTTGTTCTTGTTGGGGGGTAGGAAAGGTCTATGGAAAAGCCTGACAAGGCCTGAAAAAGGTGTTTCCCGTTGAGGTAAAGATACAGGAATTGTAAGTTAGGTTATTGATAAGATTTATTTATTAGAATGAAGATGTAAAAAAATAAGTAGTGTGAATGTTAAACAGTACAGAACAATTATTTCTAATAAAATATAGTGTTTTTATTTTAATTTCCGTTGTAGAAACAGAGCTCGATTTGACCGCAGATTTTAGCACGCGCTCCGAGTAAGCTGGAAGTCGGATCACACATTGCTTTAATGATAAATTGTAATTGAGAGGAACATCATTAGTTTTACCATTGTTAATCTAAACGGTAAAAGACAACACGTATAGTTATGAATGAAAACATATATTCATTGACGATTGTGTTAAGGACGTGTGTTAGGGTATGTTGACAAGAGAGGGACTGGTTTGGTATAAGTATAACTATGGCACGTTATGTGTCTTGTCGGCCTTGATAAATGTTATTTTACTGAAGTGTGACCCAAGAAGTTAGACAACATTTAAAAGGGATAATGAAAAGGACCTTTCATAACTACGAGAAGAGTCTGGCAAAGAGGGAAACAATGGAGTCCATGAAAGCAACTGTGAAGTCGTGAGGGTCGAAGGAAGGAAACCGGGAAAATGGATTGTGGCAGGACGGCAGCCGTTGATCACTAAAGGTCTTTATTAAAGGCACTGGAAGTCAGTGAAATGGGCAATGAAGGACAGAGAAGAGGCAGACAAAAAATTTAGCAGAGAATAAGAGTCTTGGGAAGTCAAGGTGGGAATGCATGTAGGGGTTGTGGCGCCATTTCCCTTCCAGGCTTGAAGTGGCAAATGTCTAATGCTGAAGAAAGTAAAAGATTAAAGATTTAGAAATGAACTGTTTGCGTGGTATATCTACCATCAAAAAGAATTAAACACATGATATAATAAGGCTTCTGTGGATTTGCCCGGCAGGGGGTTAGTGCCGTCAGTACGCCTGACGAGGTACACTGTCGGCATTACTAAAGGTTCTTTGCGGCGTCCTCTCAATGGCCCCTAGCTGCTACCCCTTTCATTCCTTTTACTCTACCTCCATTCATATTAACTTGCTTCCATCTTGCAAGTCTTCTCCAGCTCTCCAGCCTCTCCTAACAAGACTTCATATTGCAGCTGCTTTGGGGTTTTCCTCCTGCTACACCTTTCAAACCGTGTTACTCTCACTTTCCCTTTCAGCGTTGAATGACCTCATAGACCCCAGTGCTTGGCCTTTGGCTTAAACTCTATATAAATTCTATATTCCAATACATTCTGTGTAGATGTATGAATTGGGTGATGTAGCGGATGTTTTGGAGTACAAATATGACGTATATACAGGGTAGACTTCATCCACTACCCAATTTGTAAGCTAGAAAGACAAATTCCTGAGCAGAAACTAACATTTCTTATCTTCTTCATCACAAGATCGCCGTTCGCTCTACGTAGTCCTCCTGAGAATAATCACGGTTCAGGAAACTCAATGAGAGCGCCTGATAAGTCCAAGCTATTAGGAGCCTCTCCTTAGGAACTGGTTTCGGTCGAGTTTCACCTTAATGATAACAGAATTGGGACACGTACTCCTCAGAGAGAGAGAGAGAGAGAGAGAGAGAGAGAGAGAGTTTATTCGAGTATTTCTTATAAACAGTCTGAGCCAGCAGTCCGATGCTCAAATATTTCCTAAGACACAAAGAACATGAGTAAGATAAAATGTGGAAAAGAAAGCGGAATGACTCGAGCTCTAAGTAGGCTGCGGATAGCAAAAGTTGGTTGATGATACAATGTAAAATTTTGACAGTGAAAGGAAATCACAGATGTTAAAGCAAATCAAAAGAGTTTGAAATTATTTACAATAGGTAAAGAAGTAAAAAATGCGCCTGAATTTTCTTCAGCGCAATCGAGTTTTCTGTACAGTCGCTACAGCGTATATAATCAAGGCCACCGAAAATAGCTCGATATTTCGGTGGTCTCGGTATAATGCTGTATGAGACGCGGCCCATGAAACTTTAACCACCGTCCGGTTGTAGCCTTTCCTATATCGTTGCCAGACGCACCATTAACCTTAAATAAAATAAAAAAAACTACTGAGGCTAGAGGGCTGTAATTTGTTATGTTTGATGATTGGGTGTGGGTCATCACTATACCAATTTGCAGCCCTCTAGCCTCGGTAGATTTTAAGATGTGAGGGGAGACAGAAACCGCGCGGACAGACAAACAAAGCCGGCAGAGTAGCTTTCTTTTACAAAAAGCTAAAATGTACGATAATATGTCTAAGAGAGTTTTCAAAACGCATTCACGTACGTATGCACGTACACTGAATGGGTATAAATACAATTGTTTATTATGAAAATTTCTCATCCTAAAAATTATGCCAATGTAAAATAAATCTATGACTGATTTTACCTTATACCTGCCAGTTCTGATGAAGACTTGTCTGTTGTCGACTAAGGAATCCACGGAGGCGTTACTCTGGAAAGAGAGAAAAATGTTCATTTAGAAAAACCAAAAGTAATATAGGACTAGCCAAAATTTGAGTCAATGAGTAATATCACTTCAATAGACGAAAAGTACTCGCAAGGAGCACACAAAAGGAGCCATTGACTTGGAATCGAAGCTTTCAAAGAATGTTGGATTCAACCTCCCACTGCAGACCTCATACTGCAGTAGTAGCTTATCGTCATAGAGAGCCAGTGATTTTCCATCGCTCTGATGGGAGGAGACGCGAACCCGCAACATGTCTGTGGCATTCCACGACACTTACCACTATACCAGCGGGCCAGCTCGAGTACGAAACTGCATTCTTTAATTTAGATAGTATTGACTTCCAGTCTGCGCGAGCTCCCTCGTAGTAGCCACAAGCAGAACTGCTGCGGCCAAAGGGAATCGTAATAGTTGATGTGGAGTTTAATGGCCTTGGCAAATTGGACTGCGGCTGAATAGAACGTATTTCGTTCGTTAAATTCATTACACCCAGATATAGTGCCATTCATGTAATTATAATTATTTTATTTTTTTAGGGGGGAGGGGTTTCAAACATATCGAGCTGACGTGCATTCATTGCATAAGTTTAGTTTGACGAAACAGTGCTTCTGTAAGATATGACTGAATTTTGTTTTCTGATGTTTGTTTAAAAACACGCTTATGACTCTCTTCTCGGAGGTTCTGCGTCATCTCTTTCATCGAGGTATTTCCAAGTGCTCCGCTTGACTTGGAGTACGTGACGTCTTCTAATGGCCAAGGTGCTACGCCAGAATGATTGAGAGTTCATGGTCCCCGTATATATTAGCCAGAGAGAGAGAGAGAGAGAGAGAGAGAGAGAGAGAGAGAGAGCGAGAGAGAGAAGGCAGTCCTGACGTGTCTCTCGCCCAGTCGTCGTCTCAGGCAGAAAAGAGAATACAGAGTTCACGTTTCAGTTCAAAGGGAATTTATTCCATCTCTGAAGTGAAACATTTTGTGCAACGCGTTGTTAATCAATTATATATTTTATCTATTACTAAATGTTCCAATCACATCATTTTTAAAGCCACAGGCCATTATCGAGCCTTCTTCCACACGGTCTGTGACAGATGGAAATTTTGCTCAGTCTTCTACTTCACGTGAATGATTTCGAGCTATAACAATAGACTGGTGTTCCCCTGTTCTCACAGACACCAGACCACTGAGCTGATTAACATTAGGTCTCCTGGGGCTGGCCCGAAGGATTGGATATTTTTGCGTTGCTAGGAACCAGTTGGTTACTTAGCAACGGGATCTACAGCTTATTGTGAGATCCGAACCACATTGGCAGAGCGGGGAGCGAACTCGGACTACCAAATTGGAAGGCGAGTGGGCGACTCTCTTGTCCAATGGGGAACTTGTTCTTACAGAATATTTATGTTAGTTTCTAGTCGTGCTACATTTCTTTTCCTGTTTCGCTAATCAATACAGGTTCTTTATACGCGTGTGATATTAACTAACAACTTAATTATTTCTATTATAATCGATCATTTTCGACATCAAAACACCCAGAATAATTCTAGAACCAAAAAGATTTGGAAGATACAATTTTCTTTATTGTTTTTTCGTTGTTATAGAAAATTGGAAAACAAAATTGTTTAAGTAATTTTAAAAATGTCCCTCCTCACCACTACCCCGAAAAAAAAATCGACTATTCAGACTGGACACATTGGACAGAGTAGAAAGCCTGATCACTCAGTAGTCTTCTGAACGCCTTACGTCTATTTTTGAAGCCCTTTCTTATAACTGATGCTTATACAAATGGTAGATTCGTGTTGTGTTTCCTTTCCTTTGGCGGATTCAATAAGAGGAACTTGATTACTGCAGTGTGGAAAAGTCATGTCAGGATAATAATTTGCCGTATGAACGTTCATTTATAGACTGGACAAAAATGTTGA
>NC_087200.1:55532489-55544989 GCF_015104395.2 Macrobrachium nipponense
TGGACAAAAATGTTGATGTATTGCTCATAGCCTCACCAAATATCAACCGGTCAAAAATACTATCAACTATGAACTTGAATTCATTAAAACACTTTAATTAGAGCAATGATTTTCATCCAGCCCAAGCAGCGACCACGCTTCTTGATTCATCAGTGATCAAAATGAGCTCCTCATCTGAAAGGATGGAGCGCCATAGTGGTTGCGGATCCAGACACAAGATTATGGCTAATTTTAACCTTAAATAAAACTAGAAAAAAATACTGGGGCTAGAGGGCTGCAATTTGGTAAGTTTATGATTGGGGGGTGGATGATCAACATACTCATTTGCAGCCCTCTAGCCTGAGTAGTTTTGCAGATCTGAGGACGGACAAAGGCGTCTCAATTGTCTTCCTTTACAAAAAACTCAAATTATGTGGGGTCTAACGAGTGAGAATTGGATGAAAGAATTTCCCCCATTTTTGGAGTATATAAAATGAGAACAGGAAACTTCGAGCGCGAAGAAATCCATTCGAAATAAAAGAATGAAATTGAAAGAAATAAGAAACGTGAAAAGGAAGAACCAGATTAAAATTGGAAAACAGTAACAGATCTGTCACGAGTTAAAACTGATAAACCTTACGGTCTCCTGTTCACATTCAACAGTGTGGCAAATCTCAGTTGAAATGGCCGAATTAAATGATGAACTGCACACAAAGCGCTCCTAATTGGGAGCAAAATTTTGATTCAGGTGAAAAAAGAGTAGTGATATACTGTACAGTTCAGCATGCAGGAATCAAATCTGAATTTGCTCATAATACGTCATGCGAAATTCAACATGATAGTTCGCTCAAAATGGATTCACGAGGATTATCTTTAGCCTCTGTGACATTTGTGACCCATCGGTGAACATCGTGCAATGTTCAGTGACTGTTTCGAACAACATACAAAAGCCGCGTGGATTTTGCTCATGCTACACTAGGATATTATTCGTTTCTATAGTGAAGCGGTACAGGCAACAATGCGTATTGCAAAATAAAAGGGCTTTTATTTCTTTCCAAAGACAAGTACAATACAAGTCTGTTTCTTTGCTTTCTTTGGTGTAATTTAGTTTCTGTTTCTCTGTGTCTTATACACTCACTATCTTTTCTCACTCTGTAGGCTGCCACTCTCTCCAGAATATCTTAGCATCAAGATGGCCGATCGGTGCCGTACTTAAACTGATCTTGAATCAGTTCTGCCACCGCACGACCCCTTTTTAAAAATAACCTCACTAAATTTTGAGTCTTGACATTACAGAAGGAAATTCAAATTGAGTAATAACGATTTAACACTGATATACAATCTTAAGCTTAGAGATTCCTTGCCCGTAATTTTTGAGTACATTTAAGGACAAAGAGTTTTTCCAAATTTAAAACACGCATATATATATATCATATATATATATATATATATATAGATATATATATATATATATTTGGTATCTGGGAGACTAGAATATAGATATAACATATACGTATATAATCGTGAACCATTATTATTATTATAGGAATATAGAGTTTAGGTAAAAGGCCAAGCGCTGGGACCTATGAGGTTATTCAGCATCAACACTAAAGAGAGCAATATGTAGTCTTCTGTAGGTTAATAGAGTCCGTAACAACAATCAGAGGCACTTCAGAACTTACTTTTCTTTCTTTTCTGTTCTTTTTCTATGTACAATAATTTGTGAAAAGCTTGTCACCACAAACCTAAACCTGTTTTATTATTTCCTCCACTTTCTGATAATGTATAGGGTAGGTTTCTATTTGAGCAGGTATAGCATCATATTTAAATTGTTTTGTCCTTCTTCCTCCTCGCCAGCCCCTAAGCAAAAGTTCTACAGGAAAAAGAAAAAAATGTTCAAGTACAAAAGAGAAGAAATGACTTACGTTGCTGCTTATCTTTCCCAGAGAGAACTTGGAGCCGAACTTCCCTCTCTGAGTGTCCTCCGTCAGTTCGACGTCCTCCCACGCGATCCGCCAGGTCATGGAAGCCAGGTCGGCCTCCAGTTTGTAATGTCTGTGGAGGAGATGGATCAAGTTGTGAGAGAATTTAATGAGAACTGTGACAGTATGAGAAATACTTTTCCTGACGGACGGAATTCGTCTGTGCATTGTAGCAAGGCCTACTGAGGGGCCTAGAATCACAAATATCTGGAGATAAGAAAATTAAGAATAAAAGATTTAGGCCAAAAGTCAAGTGCTGGGACCTATGAGGTCATTCAGCTCTGAAAGGAAAATTGAGAGTAAAGGAGATCTGAAATTTGTAACAGGAGGAAAGCCTCAAAGCAGCTGTAGTGTACAACAACAGTTAGGAGAGGGTTAACTTTACCTTACACCTTACAGACCTTACATCTTGTTCGGGTTGGCCCAGGTCCCTCAGTGTGAGGCACCTCTAATGTCTACCAGAGAGTTGCTAATGCATCTTCCGGTATATTTTGCATCTTCCAATCTTGGATGGTCTGGGATGCAGCTTAGATATTTGTCGAACTTATTCTTAAACACATCTACGCTCACTCCTGACATATTCCTCAGATGAGCTGGCAACACATTGAATAGACGCTTAGTGGATTAATGTCCTGTGTGCTTTCCTTATTTTTCCTGGTATAGTTTTGGGCACTATCAATCTACCTCTGCTTACTCTTTCTGATATTTTTAGTTCCATGATGTTTTCGGCAATTCCTTCTATCTGTTTCTATGCCTGAATTATCATGTAGCGTTCTCTTCTCCTTTCTAAACTATATAATTTTAAAAATTGTAGTCTTTCCTTAGCCTCCTCTATTCTAGCTGTAAAGGACCTTTCTACACTCTCTATTCATGCAATATCCTTTTGATAGTGTTGGTACCTTATCATATTGCAATATTCAAGCGGACTACGAACATACGTTTTATAAAGTATAATCATGTGTTCAGCTTTTCTTGTTTTGAAGTGCCATAACAACATTCCCAATTTTGCTCTACATTTTGCCAATAGAATTGCTATTTGATCATTGCATAACATGTTCCTATTGAACATCACACCAAGATCTTTAACTGCTTCCTTATTTGTGATTGTCTCGTTATTAGGTCCCCTAGATGCATATAGCTTTCCTTTTCTGTCTCCATAATTTATTGATTCAACTTTATCAGAGTTAAATACCATCCTATTTACCTCTGCCCAATCATATACTTTGTTAAGGTCTCTTTGTAGCGCGTTGCTATCTTCATCACAAGTAATTTCTCTACTTATTCTTGTGTCATCGGCGAAACTACTCACTACCGAGTCTTTAACATTACTGTCTATGTCTGCAATCATAATAACAAACAGCAATGCAGCTAGCACCGTACCTCGTGGCACACCGGAAATGACCTTAGCTTCATCCGCCTTCTCATCGTTTGCAATAACTATCTGTTTTCTGTTGTGTAAAAATTCTTTTATCCAACTTCTTACTTTATCCACTATATTATGTTTTCTAATTTTCTTCGCTAATATATTATGATCTACCTTGTCAAAAGCTTTTGCAAAGTCTAGATAAACCACATCTGTTTCTTTTCTGTTTTTCATATTTTTATATATGTTCTCACGGTGGACTAACAGTTGGGTTTGTGTACTTTTTCCGGGTACAAAACCATGTTGTCCTATATTAAACAAATTATTTTTTATTAAATGTTTCATAATATTTTTCTTTATTTCCCTTTCATACACTTTCATAATATGTGATGTTAGAAATACAGGCCTATAATTACTTGCCTCTAATCTTGATCCACTTTTGGAAGTAGGGGTAATATATGTTAATTTGTGCTCATCATAAATCTTGCCTGTATCTACACTTTGCCTTAATAATATTGCAAGTGGCTTTGTGATAAAATGAACTAGTTTCTTTAACAAAATAGCAGGGACACCATCAGGCCCAGCTGCAGCTCTATTTTTAATTTCATTAATAGCCTGCACAATATTGGCCTCATTAATATCTATGTCTGATAAATATTCACTATTTTTGTCCCTTATTTCTGTATCATTATCTTCATCATCAATTCTAGGGGTAAATTCTCTCTTATGTCTTTCTGCCAATATGTTGCATATTTCCTTTTTTTCATTCATTAATCACCCTTCAGTTCTTAGAGGGCCTATTTCTATTCTTCTTTTATTCATCTTTTTCGCATATGAGTACAATAGGTTGGGGTTTTGCTTGATATTTACTAGGGTTTTTTCTTCCAAGTCCCGTTTTTCATTTTCTTTTGATTGCATGATCTTTTGTTCTGCATTTTCTATCTTACTTTTTAGTTCCATCACTTTCCATGCCTTCTTTTCTTTTGCAAGAACTTTTTTCCACTTTCTGATTTTCTGGAACAAGATCCTTCTGTCTCTTGGTATGCATGACTGATGTTTACTTTTCTTCTTCGGTATATATTTATCCACTATTTTCTCTAATATTTTATATAATATATCCATATTTACCTATATATCATCACTTACAAAAATGTTATCCCAATCTTTGTTTAATCCTTCATTTATTTCTGACCATTTTATATTTTTACTGTAGAAATTGTATTTTCCATATCCATCCCACTTTTTCATCTCTTGCTTATCTCTGTTTTCACTTGGTTTGGAATGGACTGTTAATTCTATGACATTATGGTCTGAAATACTCACATTATAAACTATTATTTCTTTAACATAATTCACCTCGTTCACAAATACTAGGTCTAAAGTATTTTCCTTTCTTGTTGGCAATTGATTTATTTGTTGAATGTTGTATTCTAGTAGCATATCTAATAGCTTTTCGAATTGCCTCTTATCTTCTGCACTACTATAACTCTGTTTTTTATATTTATAAATACAACCACAATTTCCTATTCGTTCTTTCCAATCTACGAAAGGAAAGTTAAAGTCTCTGGATAGGAGAATAGTCCAGTCCTTGTGATTTCTACATATATCATCCATTTTTTCTATTATTGTGTCAAACTCTTTAGTGTTAGGCGGTCTATATATTACTATGTTCATCAATTTTTCAGATTCAAATTCTCCTGCTATTAGTTCACATTCTGAGTTACTATATTTCTCATATATTTTTCCTTGTTTTATGTCTTTCCTATATATCTTGGTTCCCCCTTGATTCCTATTTTTTCTATCTGATCTATAAGTTTGGAACCCTTTTATATGATCATCCTTACCAGTCTCTTGGGAGTACCAGGTTTCACTTATATTCATTATATCTATTTTCTTTTCAATTTGGGTTAGTTCTAAGAACTCTATTTTTCTTTTTGAGTTACTCGTAACTAAACCCTGCGCATTCATCACTATATTTGATCTTCCTTCATCATAATTATTCATTTTGTGCATGAATCTGCAATTTTCTCCGTATCTGCACCATCCCCTTGCATGGTATATACAGTACTTTTCTCTTGCACTGTATCTTGGAGCTGATGCTTGCAAATTCTTTGCTGACACTCCATAGCGTGGTGATGGCTTGTTTTTTTTTCCTTCACCTCATGTTCTTTGTTCCTTTCTTTATTTGTTTTATTTCTATTTTGGATTTTATTATTTAAATGATTATTTGATTGATTTTGATTCATGGCTATAGGGTACATATATTTACATTTTTTGTTGAACTTACATCCATTTCCTTCTTTTAGGTTTTTGCATATTTTTGGATGTAGATCTCTGCATTCATCCTCATAGCCGTCTAGGTATGCACATTTACCATAGATTTCATAATTGTGACATACCTTGGGATGTTTGTAGTAACATCTTTCACCGAGTCTACAATTCCCTCTCTTCAAAAGGATGCAGACTTTGTCTTTCTTTTCTATTTTTGCTTGCTCTTTCCCATCAGTATGGAGATATGGGTAAAGCCTCTTCCGGATTTTATTTTGTGTTGTCATGTCGTAATTTATTTCTTTGTATGTATGCTGCTTGATTGCCTCATAAGTAGTATCTATGAGTATCTCTGCATACATACTCTTGTCCTGCTCTTTGTTTCCCTTATTTTTTTCTCTCATTTCAGTTTTGTTTTCTTCTTTTCCGTTTTCCTCTTCTTCCTCTTCCTCATCTTATTTATCCTCTACTATTTGCACATTAAGTCTTGATTTAATAATGTTGTCTATCCATGAGAGACATGTTGAGCAAAATACTTGTGTATCCTTACTCGTATTTTGCTGAACTTCAGCATATTGGGGATGTGTGGGAATGTTGCATGCAGAACATTTTCTGATCAGGTTTTGTGGATTAACTATGCTATACCACACCTTACACAGTTTGCATGCTTTAGGCATTCTTTTTCCTATTGCATCAATTAGTATATTCACAATGTTCACCTTATTCATTTTCTTTGTCGGAATGTGTTGATTGATGTAAAGTTTTTTTATGAGTCTCTTGAACACTTGAATTTTATTTGGAACTCCTTCAATTATTTTCATGATATTTTCTGCTGATGTATTCCAGTTTGAAGGATCATATCCTTCCAATATGTTTATGAATACTTTTTTACCTTTTTGATAAGGGCTGTTATTGATCTCATAGATGAGAAATGCCCGCTCCCTTCCTGCTAACTCATCATATTGCATATCTGCAATGCAAGCAAGATTTCGCTATCTTCTTCCACAGTTGGAGCTTTCTGCCATCCTGACCGAATTTACAATACTTCACTCGATAAACTAACCTAGTAGATGCTTTATCCTACTATTTTCACACTAATCTTATCACCGAAATTCACGAACACTTCTAGATATAATTAGTTTTCTAGTCGTATGTTAAACGCGTGATATCAGTTGATTAATCAGACTGTGCACAGGTACGTCTCACCAAGCAAAATGGCACTACTTGAGAGAGTAAGATGGAAGAAAGAGAATATGAATGGAGGTACAGTACAAGGAATGAAAGGGGATGCAGCTAGGGGTCGAAGGGACACTGCAAAGAACCTCAAATAATCCCTACAGTGCACCATGTGAGGTACACTGATGGCACAACCCCCCATTGGGAAAATGTCTGGAGAGAGGTAAACGAGAAACCTTAGTTTTTATGTGATTAATTATGAGAAATATTCATTTTAAACGAATGGTTCCTGTCACAGCTTGGGAGATACTAAAGAGATTCTGAGTGGATGAGTTGGATGAAGAAGTC
Organism: Macrobrachium nipponense; assembly: GCF_015104395.2. Taxonomy (NCBI): domain Eukaryota; kingdom Metazoa; phylum Arthropoda; class Malacostraca; order Decapoda; family Palaemonidae; genus Macrobrachium; species Macrobrachium nipponense. The sequence continues at coordinate 55,539,606 of NC_087200.1, forward strand.
TCCAATTTGTTATGACTCCTATAAAGATAATACTGGGATCATGTGGCAAGAGCGCCAGTTACAACAGGTTTACTTTGTAAGGGAAACAAGACTATCATTCTGTGTAAATTAGGAACATTTTTTGTTACTTAAAGATAGCCGTCGATAGTACTTTCATGTCCTTAGAGAGAGAGAGAGAGAGAGAGAGAGAGAGAGAGAGAGAGAGAGAGAGAGAGTGCTCGATGACTTTGTCCACAGCCTCGTTTAGTTCTCTCCGATTAGTTTTATTTATTTATTTATTTATTTTTAGATATCTCGTTTACAGACAAACAGAAAAAGACAAAGTGTGAATGCAAACTCCTGCAGGTTCTCGTCCGGGGTTCTCTCCCTTTCGTAGTAATAAAACATGACGCAGAAGTACCGTCTATTACTCAGCTGCTTTTGTGAGCCTGATTGCATGAAGATTTAGTACTCGAAACACACTGCAAGGCCTATTTTATGAAGACACAGAACTCGCAGTCTAAATATCTCTCAGTTGATGAAGACGCACGACTCGTGGTACACGCTGGGTCCGTGTTTTCCTTATTCATGTCATCTCCTATTAACAATATGGGCGCCCCGTTGTTTGGTATGTGGCACTCTTTCCCTTTCTTGTCTAATTTCCGCCCAGATGGCCGTTTCTGTTCGTTTCAAAAGGGTTGAAGTAGCCAGACTGAAAATGTTCTCTTTTGATGTGTGTGTGTGTGTATAACTGAATCACGAAAATATGGAACGTGATGAATTTATATAAATAAAGACAAATTTCACATAGCAAAGAGAAACGAAGGAGGACTGCAAGGCCTTTTAACTTCTTGTCATTTACTTAGCTAAGTATTGCTGGACTCCGTTGATTCTCTTTCGTTTGTAAAATTTGTCTTTATATATATATATACACACATACACACATATATATATATATATATATATATATATATATATATATATATATATATTATATATGTATATATAAAGAATATTGTACTTTATACAGAAAGAGGAGGAATCAGCGTCTAAATTATAGAAGAAGGCGAAGGACACACTGATAACACCCCGGGGAGATTATACCAACAGGTATAACAAGTCGTGTTTCTTCATTAACTGAGTCGTGGTATTCTGGGAGTACTGTGTTTCCATAAATAAGCCGTATTGTGTGTTTCAAGAAATATATCTTTCTGAAATGGTCCTTACAAATAACAGCTAAGTAATAGAGAGTACTTTTGCTTCTAGTTTTATTACTGCGATAGGGTTCTTGTAAGGAAAGATTCAAGGAATACTACTATTTCCTCAGTATGTTAAAAAAATCATTCTGGACTGCAGTCATTAAATATATATATATATATATATATATATATATATATATATATATATATATATATACATATATATTATATATATAATATATAATTATATAAAATATCTATATAAGTATATATATATATATATATATATATATATATATATATATATATATGTGTGTGTGTGTGTGTGTGTGTGTGTGTGTGTGTGTATTTGTGTAAACTACATAAATTTCCGTGAATACATGTCTGTACCTACACGATAGTCGACGTACGGACAGAATATACTTTATACAAACACATTCCCCATCCGCCATGCCTTTTATGTGCACAGTAGCGAAAGGGAATAGTTTTTATCCCGGCGGCAAGAAAAGAAGTACCGGCCTCCATTGTTCAGCTGAATGGCCCCAGAAAAAAAAAATGGATGAAAGGCTCAATATATTTCTAAGTCATATAAAATTTCAGCAACGCTTTGCCCTGTTTTTCGTTGATTTTTCACTGTGTTCTTTGAGTGATTGGATTTTGTTATGGTTTGTTGCTGATGCTCCTACCAAAACGTACGAGTTTTGAAATGGAGAAACAAATCCTCAGTTATGCATAAGTATACATACAGTTTTATAAGATAAATCTGTACAGAGCTTTTGGGAGTCAAATAGTTTCCCGGAAGCTTTCTGTATAGATTCATCTTTCAGTATATGTATGCATATACATAACTGTGGACTTGTTTCTCTAGTGCTCCTTTTGTTCACGATAACCGCTGAGGTTCGAACATGAGAACTTTGAAAACATTATTAGGGCGATCCTCAAGTCGTCATCATCATCCAGGTGCCACATCCCAAGGACTTCGGCAGTCATGGCTCGCCATTCCTCTCTATTCCCGGTTCTCTGCAGCAACTGAGCTGCAGACAGTCTTCCTCCAGTCATTCTCACCAATCCATCCATATGTTTTTGTCTAGGTCTTCCTCTCGGTCTCCTTCCATTGATTTTACCAGTGAGAGAGATGTTCAGTTCTTGTCTTCTCACTACATGACCCACAAACTGCATTTGTCTACCTCTCACTGAGGCCAAAAGCTCTCTTTCAACGCCTACTCTCTCTAATACTTCCTCATTAGTTTTCCTTTATGTCCATGATATTTTTGACATCCTTCTCCAAAACCACATTTCTGCAGCCTGTAACCTCTCCTCGTCTGCCTTCGTCAAGGTCCAAGTTTCACAGCCATACAACAATACAGACCAAACAAAACATTTCACAAATCTCCTCCTTAAATTCATAGATATTTTCGAGTTGGTGACTAATTTCTTGATCCTACCAAATGCATCTTTTGCCCTGGATATTCTCTTCTCGGTCTCTTTTTCGCATTTTCCATCACTTGTGAGAGTGCATCCTAAATAATTAAAACTATCAGTTTGTTTAACTGTTTCAGCATTAATTCTTATATCTATTCTTGGGGGATTTCATTCTTGGTGATAACCATAACTTCTGTTTTCTTAATATTTATTGACAGACCTCTTTCTCTGCTTGATTGGTGCAAAGTACTGATTAAAGCTTGAGGTTTATCATGGGAGTCTGCAACAAGTGCTGTTTCATCAGCATATCAAATATTAATACTGACTCCTCCAACCTTAACTCCTTCCATATCTCTGAGATCTCTCATTATCATTTCACTCTATAAATTGAAGAGATCAGGTGATAACACACAGCCCTGTCTTACACCTCTCTGGATGTGCCGAGCCTCTGATTCATCATCTTCTACTTTCACTGATGCCTCTTGATTCCAATATAAATTCTTCTGTTCCACTATCCTTATAAGTATGGCATCAATATTACCATCATCATTTCCACTTGTAATATTCGTATAACAGCTAACTGTATACCTAACATCTGCTTAAACATGGTTAATATCTAGCCTGATAACTACATACGGGCTACGTACACGTATTTCTAAATACTCACTCACAGACGTACACAAACGCGCTTGCTTTAAGATAAAAAAACACAATTATATATATAATATAACTCTTATATTACTTATATCATATTATTATTATATACATATATATATATATATATATATATATATACTATATATATATATATATATATATATATATATTATAAATTCTATATCACATCACCGTGATTCATATAGAAGCATTAAGCTATAAATGTCCTGTAATATCCCTATCGCTCTACCTCGGAAGTAATATATTTTCATACATGTTAACCGTAGGGGAATTTTTTACTTTCCACCACTTGTGCTGTAGGTAGCCATAGTGTTACCAGACGCCCGGTCATGGCTAGCTTCAACCTTAAATAATACAAAAACTACAGAAGCTATAGGGCTGTAATTTGGTATATTTGATGATTGGAGGATAGATGACAACACACCAATTTTCAGGCCTGTAGTCTCCTCAGGAGTTTGTAAGATCTGAGGGAGGACAGAAAAGGGGCGGACAGACTGACAGACAGACAGCCATCTCAATAATTCTCTTTTACAGAAAAGTAAAAAGCTGTCCATCATAAGATTGGTTAAAAAAAATTAAGTGAAATTGATAGCGATGCTATGTGGAGGTCAGTGAGGATATTTAGTACAATGTTTGTGTTCAAATATGTGTTTCCACTTCATTTTTGCTTATTGATTTTATGGTTAGACTGTTGCACTGGGTCAGAGAAAGGTTTCAAGCTGTTGCAATAGCAAAGGCGTCTTTGCCGAATTTTGGATAGATGATGCCAGTGAATAATGGTGTTCGTCCCTGATAGCGACGAGCAACAGCAAAAGCTGGTTGGAGAATTTGAAAATATGAGTGATAGAAGGAATTTCTAAAGTGACAGTAATTCAAATAGTTTATTCGTCACTTGGAAAGTGAAATGGGAATGGTGGATATCGGTAGTTTGTGGCAAGGCAGGGCAGGGCGGCAGAAAACTTGAGCAACAGAATGGTAAAAGCAACTAAAATAGCTATCCGTGTGTATGAATGCAATGGAATATAGAGTGAAGGCCAAGCAATGGGACCTATGAGGTCATTCAGCGCTAGAAAGGAAATTGAGGGTAGGTAGGTTTGAAAGGTGTAACAGGAGGAGAAGCTATGAAATAATTGTTAGGAGAGGGTGGACAGCAAGAGGGAAGAAAGATAATATGAATGGAAGTACAGTAAAGGAAATGAAAGGTGTTGCAGCTAGGGGCCGAAGGGTGGCTGCAAAGAATCTTTAGCAATGCCTACAGTGCATCGCGTGGGGTGCAATGACGGCTCTACCCCCTACGGGGTAGCTGTGTGTATGCCAAGGGTTCGGAAGAAAGAGTGACCCAGTGCAAGAAATATAGAGGACATATAACGGGAACATTGGGTGAGGTTTCATTCACGGAAGGAGCTCGTGTGGACACTGAATGCTAAGAAGGGTAATGATAGATAAAGGTCGATGTATCAGGCAGATGAGATGGCACGATGTCATGTTAGCATAGCGTTTACGTAGTAAGGCAGACTGAAAGATGGTAAAAATGTACAAGTGAGGAAGCATTAGGAAGAAAGAGAACTAGTGGGAAAGTTGGCTGCTTGGAGAAGAGTTGCTTGAACAAAGAAAGGACCTCAGTACACATGAAGCGTTAGATTACGTACAATATATACAGTAACTAACATTGTGGAAGTTTAACCCCCTCGCCCCGTCCAATGGTAGGAATTGGAATGTTGTGAATATACATACAAACATACATACACACATACATAAAATACATACATACATACCTACATACACAACATAACGATACATACTACATACATCACATACACATATATATATGTATATATATATACACACACACAAACATATGTATATATATATATATATATATATATATATATATATATATATATAATATATATATATCAGTGCTTGATAAGGGAGGTATTCAGACCGACCACCGAAATATAGTCCTTAGCTTTAAAACTGTGTTTAAATGGGCCTTTTGTACTTGAGACGTATCCTGTTTTAACAGAAGAATTCATTTACATATATGTATATGTATCTGTATAAACACGAGCAATAAATCATTAAGTTAATAATAAGCACATAGAT
>NC_087200.1:55552489-55562489 GCF_015104395.2 Macrobrachium nipponense
TCCTCTACGCTTAGTCCTCTCCCTCATTCCTTTCGTGTTATGTATAGTCTGTCCGTATTTGCTCTTGGGTGTAGTGCTTTGTGTATTGTCATATGTTTTTAAGTTTTCTGGTCTATGTTGTGGAGATTCTGCCTTCGTCCATTCCACTATTCCTGCGCTGTATCTGATTACTGGCACTGCCCATGTGTTTATGGCTTTTATCATATTTCCGGCGTTGAGTTCTGACTTGAGTATCGCCTCTGCATATATTCTTTCCTGATCGTGTCCTTCATCTCTTGGTGTTTTATATCCCCTCCTTCCATTATTCCCAGGTATTTGTATCCTGTCTCATCTCTGTGTTTGATGTTGCTCCCATCTGGTAGCTTTATCCCTTCAGTCCTTGTTACTTTGCCCTTTTGTACGTTGACTATTTTATTATTATTATTATTATTATTATTATTATTATTATTATTATTATTATTATTATTATTATTATTATTATTATTATTATTATTATTTCCGAAGAAGACCCTCTCGTAGGCACGTTTTGTTAAAAATGGTTGCTGCTTCAGCACTATTAATCTTGTAGTGAGTGTTCTCTATTTTCCTGTTGCTTAGACTGGCGAGCAACGCAAAAGGGCATGGTAAAATTCGGGTGAGTCATTTTGGTGTTTATTATTGCTTATACAATTCTCTCTCTCTCTCTCTCTCTCTCTCTCTCTCTCTCTCTCTCTCTCTCTCTCTCTTTTGCTCAACATGTCTATCATGGATAGACAATGTTATTAAATCAAGACTTAATGTACAAATAGTTGAGGATGAAGAAGAGGAAGAGGAAGAAGAAAAAGAGGAAAACGGAAGAGAAGTAAACAAAACTGAAATGACAGAAAAAATAAGGAAAACAAAGAACAAGATAAAAGTATGGATGCAGAGATACTCATTGATACTACATATGAGGCAATCAAGAAGCATACATACGAAGAAACAAATTACGACATGACAACACAAAAGAAAATCCCGAAGAGGCTTTACCCATATCTGCACACTGATGGGAAAGAGGAAAAAATAGACAAGAAAGACAAAGTCTGCTACCTTTTGAAAAGAGGGAATTGCAGATTCGGAGAAAGATGTTACTACAAACCTCCCAAGGTATGTCACAACTATGAAATCTATGGTAAATGTGCATACTTAGACGGCTATGAGGATGATTGCAGAGATCTACATCCAAAAATATCGAAAAACCTAAAAGAAGGAAAAGGATGTAAGTTCGACAAAAAATGTAAATATATGCACCCTGTAGCCATGAATCAAAATCAATTAAATAATCAATCAAATAATAAAATCCAAAATAAGAAAGAAACAAATAAAGAGAGGAACAAAGAATATGAGGTGAAGGAAAAAAGCAAGCCATCACCGCGATATGGAGTGTAAGCAAAGAATTTCCAAGCATCAGCTCCAAGATACAGCTCAAGAGATAAATCTGTATTTACGATGCAAGAGGATATTGCAGATATGGAGAAAATTGCAGATTCAGACACAAAATGAATAATTATGATGAAGGAAGATCAAATATTATGGAAAAGTTGGATTTTTTAATGTTAGAATTTCTGGAAATGAAGAAAAAGAACCAACATACCGAACAGGAAAGAGACGTGGAAAAATCCGAAAATTCCTTATTATTACCCATATTAAATGAAGGAGAAAACACGCAAACCATCATAGTGATGAATGTGCAAGGTTTAGTTACGAGTAACTCAAAAAGAAAAATAGAGTACTTAGAAGAACTAACCCAAATTGAAAAGAAAATAGATGTAATGAATATAAGTGAAACCTGGTATTCCCAAGAGACTGGGAATGATGATCAAATAAAAGGGTTCCAAACTTATAGATCAGATAGAAAAAATAGGAATCAAGGAAAAATATATGAGAAATATAGTAACTCAGAATGTGAACTAATAGCGGTAGAATTTGAATCTGAAAAATTAATGAACATAGTAACATATAGACCCCCTAACACTAAAGAGTTTGACACAATAATAGAAAAATTGGATGATATATGTAGAAATCACAAGGACTGGACTATTCTCCGATCCAGAAACTTTAACTCTCCTTGCGTAGACTGGAAAGAGCGAATAGAGATTGTGGTTGTATTTATACATATAAAAAAGAGAGTAATAGTAGTGCAGAATATAAGAGGCAATTCGAAAAGCTATTAGATATGCTACTACTATGAGATTCACGGTCTCTGTAACACGGTTTTTTAGACTTTGCTCCTTGTCAAAGCATCGGATGTAGCTGAAAGTTGACATATGTATATTTTACAACCACACACAAATTTTGTCAGCATTATCAATAACCTAAACCCGATAGTTTTAATTTTTATAGAGTAAAAATGATCTAGCCGACGCCATGGCCAATGATTACGAGCCAAGAGTCGAAAAACATTAATTACGTAAGCTAGGTAAACAAACACCTTTTGACTAAATGTTGCCCCGCCCATCCACCAGACAGAAATGCCATCGGCTCTGAAACCCAAAGACTTTATGAATGGCGGACCGATATATAGATGTGGGTGGGGTATCAGCGCTAGCGTAGTAATACTACTGTAGCAGTAGTGCCGCAACAGTATAGGAGTAATATACATGAATTAAACGTTTAGACCAACTGCTGGGATCCTTGAGGATCATTTAGCACTTCTTACAACTACTCGAGAAATCAGTTTTTATAGCCAGAAGTTAAATTTTTAATCCAACAATGCCCATGGTAGCCTTCAGTGTTATCCTGAATTAAAACGAGGCGAAAGTGGGTGGAGCCTCATGAAGTCACCATTCTGACGATAATTATGGGTGAAGGTTTAAAGCCAATATACGGTACCTGCTATTTTTTTTCAGTAAATAGGTAGATAGCTAATAAATAAAAATTGCTTAACATTGGATATAGCAGTTATCAAATCAAGCTTGTCTACTATGTTTTTGGTAATTACCAACTAATCCCTACATCTTGTCAATCTGATTGTGACCTATAAAGTAGACTGTAATTTCTTTGGAAACTTATTTTGGGAGTTAGACTAATAATCAAAGTGTTTTTGTATTTATTAACATATTTTGTTGGATTGTTCATTATGACAATAATTATCAGTGGGGAGGTTCCAGAGTTCATAAAGGTGTACTGCTTTGCTTGTATTCAAATTTGTATGTCATTGTTGCCAGAGGTTTAGCCTTCGTTACGTATAGCCTATCATCCATCGAGAAAGAGGGAAGTAATGATGTCATAAGTTACGTAACGAGTGCGTTCGAAACCTTTTCTCTGAGTAAGTTGGCCCGTCTTCAAAAAAGGTCACTTTTACATTATAAGTACCAAATTTATTCAACCTACGTAGTGCAGAATACACTCAAAATTTATGTGTTGATATAATATGTATTCTGAATAAGCATTATATTTATGAAATGCATAGATAAAAAGTTATTGCGAAAAAACCGTGTTACAGAGGCCCTGAATCTCATAGTAGAATACAACATTCAACAAATAAATCAATTGCCAACAAGAAAGGAAAATACTTTAGACCCAGTATTTGTGAACGAGGTGAATAATGTTAAAGAAATAATAGTTTATAATGCGAGTATTTCAGACCATAATGTCATAGGATTAACAGTCCATTCCAAACCAAGTGAAAACAGAAATAAGCAAGAGATGAAAAAGTGGGAAGGATATGGAAAATACAATTTCTACAGTAAAAATATAAAATGGTCAGAAATAAATGAAGAATTAAATAAAGATTGGGCTAACATTTTTGTAAGTGATGATATATAGGTAAATATGGATATATTATGTAAACTATTAGAGAAAATAGTGGATAAATATATACCAGAGTAGAAAAGTAAACATCAGTCATGCATACCAAGAGACAGAAGGATCTTGTTCCAGAAAATCAGAAAGTGGAAAATAGGTCTTGCAGAACAAAAGATTATACAATCAAAAGAAAATGAAAAACGGGACTTGGAAGAAAAAACCCTAGTAAATATCAAGCAAAACCCCAAACTATTATGCTCGTATGCGAAAAAGATGAATAAAAGAAGAATAGAAATAGGCCCTCTAAGAATTGAAGGGAGATTAACGAATGAAAAAAAAGGAAATATGCAACATATTGGCAGAAAGATATAAGAGAGAATTCACCCCTAGAATTGATAATGAAGATAATGATATAGAAGTAAGGGATGAAAATAGTGAATATTTAGCAGACATAGATATTAATGAAGCTGATATTGTGCAGGCTATTAATGAAATTAAAAATGGTGTCCCTGCTATTTTGTTAAAGAAAGTAGTTCATTCTATTGCAAAGCCCCTTGCAATATTATTAAGACAAAGTGTAGATACAGGCAAGATTTATGATGAGCACAAATTAGCATATATTACCCCTGCTTTCAAAAGTGGATCAAGACTAGAGGCAAGTAATTATAGCCCTGTGAGTCTAACATCACATATTATGAAAGTGTATGAAGGGGTAATGAAGAAAAATATTATGAAACATTTAATAAAAAATAATCTGTTTATTATAGGACAACATGGTTTCATACCCGGAAAAAGTACACAAACCCAACTATTAGTCCACTGTGAGAACATATACAAAAATATGAAAAGCAGAAATGAAACACATGTGGTTTATCTAGACTTTGCAAAAGCTTTTGACAAGGTAGATCATAATATATTAGCTAAGAAAATTAGAAAACATAATATAGTGGATAAAGTAGGAAGATGGTTAATTAAAAGAATTTTTACACAACAGAAAACAGATAGTTATTGCAAATGATGAGAAGTAAGGTAATATCTGGTGTGCCACAAGGTACGGTTTTAGCTGCATTACTGTTTGTTATTATGATTGCAGACATAGACAGTAATGTTAAGGGCTCGGTAGTGAGTAGTTTCGCCGATGACACAAGAATAAGTAGAGAAATTACTTGTGATAAAGATAGGAACGCGCTACAAAGAGACCTTAACAAAGTATATGATTGGGCAGAGGTAAATAGGATGGTATTTAACTCTGATAAATTTGAATCAATAAATTATGGAGACAGAGAAGGAAAGCTATATGCATATATGGGACCTAATAATGAGACAATCACAAATAAGGAAGCAGTTAAAGAACTTGGTGTGATGATGAATAGGAACATGTTATGCAATGATCAAATAGCTATGCTATTGGCAAAATGTAAAGCAAAAATGAGAATGTTGTTATGGCACTTCAAAACAAGAAAAACTGAACACATGATTATGCTTTATAAAACATATGTTCGTAGTCCACTTGAATATTGCAATATGATATGGTACCCACATTATCAAAAGGATATTGCACAAATAGAGTGTACAAAGGTCCTTTACAGCTAGAATAGAAGAGGTTAAGGATCTTGACTACTGGGAAAGACTACAATCCTTAAAATTATATAGTTTAGAAAGGAGAAGAGAACGCTACATGATAATTCAGGCATGGAAACAGATATAAGGAATTGCCGAAAACATCATGGAGCTAAAACTATCAGAAAGAGCAAGCAGAGGAACAGAGGTAGATTAATAGTGCCCAAAACTATACCAAGAAAAATGAGGAAAGCACATAGGACATTAATCCACTACGCACCAGCATCGATAATGTAGCGTCTATTCAATGCGTTGCCAGCTCATCTGAGGAATATGTCAGGAGTGAGCGTAGATGTGTTTAAGAATAAGCTCGACAAATATCTAAGCTGCATCCCAGACCATCTAAGATTGGAAGATGCAAAATATACCGGAAGATGTACTACCAACTCTCTGGTAGACATTAGAGGTGCCTTACACTGAGGGACCTGGGGCAACCCGAACAAGATGTAAGGTCTGCAAGGTCTAAGGTCTCTCTCTCTCCAACGCGACGTTTTGTCCAGATCTACAGGACATTTTCCAGCGATGACTGCTGAGGGACGGAATTCCAGTGTTGTGGTTGTTTTTGATTAAGTTGACCTTGTGTCAGGACGGGCTCTTGCTCACCGAGCAGCCCGTAAAGTCCAGTGGCGAGTCCTTCTCCTTATGTCCTGATGTTGTGGGCTCTCTCGAGTACTGTCTGGAGAACCTCCAGAACGTACTCGAGAGCCCGCAACATCAGGATATAAGGAGAAGGACTCGCCACTGGAATGCACTATGGGATTCTCTAGGAGCAAGAGCCCGTGCTGGCACAAGGCCAGCTTAATCTCAAACAACAACAACACTGGAATTCAGTCCCTCAGCAGTCATCTCTGGAAAATGTCCTGTAGATCTGGACGAAACGTTGCGTTGGAGAGAGAGAAGAGAGAGAGAGAGAGAGAGAGAGAGAGAGAGAATTGTATAAGCAATAATAAACACCAAAATGACTCAACCAAATTTTACCATGCCCTTTGGTGCGTTGCTTGCCAGACTAAGCAACAGAGAGTAACCTGTCATCAGAAAAATATTATTTGGTTTGTAAAACAAATAGAAAATTCCAAATTATGTTATTCTTTCACATATATTTTTACACTGGCTGGTGGCTACATTCAAATTCATAATTAACTCACACATATATCTATCTATCTATCTATGTAACATATATAAAAATAATATATATATATATATATATATATATATATATATATATATATATATATATATATATATATATATATATAATGGTTGAAGCCACAAAAGAAAGTGATACAATGGAGTGCGCTACGAGATCTTTTGACTCCATTGTTTCACTTTCCTTCGTGGCTTCTGCCTTTATTTTTAAATTCATCACGTTCCAAAATTTTCGTGAATCATTTATACATATATGTATATATATTCACATATATATACATACACACACACATATATATATATATATATATATATATACATGTATATAGTATGTATGTATTCACACACATACACATATACATAGTTGAGAGAAAGGATATGGTTATGGAAAAGGGTTGTCTAGATTATGACTGTACATTACTGATTGGTATTACGGCGGGACGAGGAGTAGCTGTGACAAAGGAGCAGACGAGGGCATCGTAGGACTCCTCGATAGCGTCATAATGATCGTCGGAAGACGGAATAAAAACAGAAATCGTGGGATGAAGAAATAAAAGGAATAGTCAAGGACAAATATATAGTACACAATCTTTGATTACATCATGACAGAAAAGATCATGACAGGAGAATGTGAGGGGCAATCAAGAAGAAAGCGAGAGAAATAGAAAAAGAAAAAGAAAAAAGAAGGATCGGAATAAAAAAAGATGGGAGACGGTGAAAAAAGAAATCTAGGAAACATAAAGCGCCAGGAAGTAAACGCACAGAGAAAAATATAACGAACAAATGAACCGCAGAATAAATGAGGCAAACGGAGAGATGCTCGATATCTTAGTCAATAGACCGAGGATTTTGAATATTTGTTGAATATGAAGAATTCAAGAGAGGTAAAGCTCGTAAAAAAGAAAAAAAAATGCAGATGGTTAATGAAAGGTTGAGAGTGCTCGAAGAAGTTCGGCATGAAAAGACGGGCATCCTGGAGTAGAAGGACAGAGGGACAAAAGCAGCTGATGAGATTAAAGAGTGAGAGGAGTGGCTGCTCGGTGGTTTACCAGATGTCTATAGAAATGGGTTAACAGACCTGGAAAACAAGATTGTTCAGTATGCAGCAGAAGCAGCACTTGTGTGTGTAGTAAAGTCTATAAGAGAATTAAAGTTTCCCTTGGTCTCAGCCGTGACACGGAGCTGATTAGTGAATGGTGTATACAGTTGGTGCGGCACGAGGCTGAATTCTAGGAAAACGAAAACTTTATTGATTACTAGATCCCTTACTGGTTCTCCAGTATTATGCATAAGGCCTCATGTGTTTATAACAAATAACATCAAAGCAATCTGCTTTAGGTCATTTGCAGTGGCGGCTCGCGACTTTAATTATTGGGGGCGCTGTTACAGAAAAAAATTAGGCATTACAAAATTCATACACACACAGAAAGAAAACTTGTATCGGCTCTTAATATATGTATACATGTGTATTTAAACAGAATATTTCAACTATCATCTACAGTTGATCGCATTCATGTACTCTAATTGTAAGTATGATACACCGCTGTTATTTAGTTTTGGTGGTGATATTTATATTTATAATTTTATTTCGATGTAACGTCACGCTTACTTTCCTATAGTTAGTCGTTACTTTCAACTGAGATAAATATTCTTTACGTTTTGATTCTTCCAGGAAAGTATACTTTAGGTCTTGTAACAGACTTAACACAATCTGATAGACTTAAAGGCTGATCAATTTGTGAATTTCATAAGTAAGAATTCTCTGGATCATGTCAAGATTAGCGAACCCATAATTTTTCAAGACAATATTATATCACTTTGATTTAATATATATATCTATATATATATATATATATATATATATATATATATATATATATATAGATATATATATATATATATATATATATATATATATATGAATATATATATATATAAGTCATATCACATTACCGTTGATTCATATACATATATCGAGCTACAATGTCCTTTAATATCTAATTCGCTCTACCTCGGAATTAATATATTTTCATATATGCTTAACTGAAGGGAAATTTTTAATTTTTTTCTCGATAATAGATTTACCTGTACTTGGGCGCGAACGCAGGTACATTATAAATCCAGGAACGTCAGTGGAAGCGATCCCACCCAGCTACCACGAGAGGCTTAAAGGTTTATGCCGTCTCTCACCTCAAATACTTTCTCGCGCTGAAGTATTCGTTGGTTTGGAGACAACATCAACCCGCCTCGACTCCGGTAGTTAAGTAGCGCTTTTGACAGCGCTACTTAACTACCGGAGTCGAGCGGGTTGATGTTGTCTCCAAACCAACGAATACTTCAGCGCGAGAAAGTATTTGAGGTGAGAGACGGCATAAACCTTTAAGCCTCTCGCGGTAGCTGGGTGGTAATCGCTTCCACTGACGTTCCTGGATTTATAATGTACCTGCGTTCGCGCCCAAGTACAGGTAAAACTATTATCGAGAAAAAAATTCCCCTTCGGTTAAGCATATATGAAAATATATTAATTCCGAGGTAGAGCGAATTAGATATTAAAGGACATTGTAGCTCGATATATATATATATATATATATATATATATATATATATATATATATATATATATATATATATATATATATATGTGTGTGTGTGTGTGTAGATCTACTGGTCACCAGATACATGTGCAAATGTAATAGCCACAATGCCCCCTTAACTTCTTGAATTCTTTGTTTTTTTTTGGATAAACTTGTCACTACAAAGCCAGAAGATCCAAGTTCATAGAAATTTGAAGAAGAAATCGTGATGTCCGGTACTGGGAAACGAACCCAGATCCAATAATATCAAAGAGGTCACGTTGCCGACCTGACCACGAGAAGGATTAATTAAAAGTCTGCTCCCTCTCATACATACATATACCTGTCGTTTTCAGATATACTTATTTGGGCTGGAATAGATCCATCTCACCATCGTAGCCACGATGGTGAGGATGGGTCTATTCCAGCCCAAATAAGTATATCTGAAAACGACAGGTATATGTATGTATGAGAGGGAGTAGGCTTTAACGATCCTTCTCGTGGTCAGGTGACCTCTTTGTGATTATTGGACCTGGGTTCGTTTCCCAGTACCGGACATCATAATTTCTTTGAACTTGGATCTTCTGGCTTTGTAGTGACAAGCGTATCCAAAAAAACCAACAAAGAATTCGAGAAGTCAAGAGGGCGTTTTGTGTGGTATTAAAACATGCATATATATATATATATATATATATATATATATATATATATATATATATATATATATATATATATATATATATATATAAACCACTTTAGTATAAGACACTCTGGGGGCTAAAGACACCTTTGGCTAAAAACAACTTGGTCTAAAGACACTTACGGCTAAAACCTCATTTTAAGCTGCACTATCGCCTTGATCAATTCAATCAATTCCTTCACTAAGGGAATACATA
>NC_087200.1:55567489-55574989 GCF_015104395.2 Macrobrachium nipponense
TTTTTCTAATTCTTAGACGTTTTGATACATAGAGAACCATTTCAATGTAAATTCAGTATTTATAAAGAGCGATTCTAGAATAACAAGGTCTTTATTAAACAACTTGTTCCGTCGTTGAACACCCATACGTCTTCCTCCCCTCTGTATTTGTCTTGACTTGTGTTGTTTATTTATGTTTTTATGTTTACGTTTAGTTTAACGCTGTCACTCCTCTGGGTCGGTCCTTGACTTCTGTAACTGTTCACTGCTGCTTTCAATTTTTTGTCAAATTTTGCTTATTTTATGTTCATTTATCTTTCATTTTAATGTATGTCCTTTTAAATAATTTAATTTCCTTGATTTTAATGTGTATATTTTGTACACTTAGTAAGAATAACTTTTTTAGCTTTTTGCATTTCTGAATTTTTAATTCTTAGTTTTGTTTTTACAATTTTACTAGGAATTTTATTTTTCATTTTAAACAGCCCCTGATGAATTGTTTAATTAAACTTTGATAATTACGAAACGTCGCAATAAAGGCAGCATGTACATCTGTGTGTGTCCTCTTCCCTTCATTGATGGTTATTAATATGGATTGACTCCCGGCTCCTGGCACTAAAGCTGTGGTGTGATAATAATATAATAATATATATATATATATATATATATATATATATATATATATATATATATATATGTATATATATATATATGTGTGTGTGTGTGCGTCTTGAATAGGATCTTCATTAAGTTCTTATTAATGTTTGGATATATATGTATATAAAAAAGTATCACATTGAAAAGGGATTGGTAGTCGGGCACCCATTCACTTCCAAGTCTTTCATACATTTCTTAGAAATAGTTAAAAAATTTCTCTTAAATTTAATGCAACTAGTATTACCAAAAGTAACAAGCTGTTAAGCCGAACGCATAATCTTAAACATAAGAGAATGCTGATATTAAAAAAAATGGTAAAACAAAGAGAAGGAAACTACAGATTGATAAAGGTGTAAAAACACCAATGTAATATATATACATCGTAAAATATTACCTGTAGCTTCTGGGCAGAGGGACCCGTCGAAACCACATATGGGCTGGTCTCTTGGGGGGCGGCCTCCGGGCCACGATATGTTGCCCGTGAACTCTAGGCTCTCGCTCTCGCCGTAGTATGTTGCCACTGTCTGGAAGGGACATTATATATCTATGTATGTATGTGTATCATACATACATTATATATACATATATATATATATATATATATATATATATATACTATATATATATATATACATAAGCCATTCTCTGGAAAGTAAAATATATATATATATATATACACATATGTATATAATATAAGTATGTATATATATATATATATATATATATATATATATATATATATATATATATATATATATATATTTATATATTCTTTTTTAATTATTTCCTCATTATTTTTCGGAGCAAGGGTCTCAACAAGGCTAAGAAAGTTGGAACCTTCCCAATAATTATGAAAGGAGAGAAGTTAAAGAGGGCGGGTGAAGTACCTCCTATACCAACGATTGAGGGAAGACCAGATGCGGTGTTTACTATGTTGTGGATCGTCGATTTGAAGGAAGTCATAATGGTATCTAATTTTCCATGTTTGTACGTTCACCGTCATGGCAGCTGTTTTAAATTTTAATCGTTTGTGCTAACTTTTTACGTTAATTTGATTTCGGTACGAGCTTTCGTACTGTTCTCGTATCTATTCTAAAACTTCCCAAATAATAAAATCAAGGTTTTGGTCGTAAAGTCACTTCTTGGTCATGATGGTCAAATGGCTACTTAACATTATCTTATGCATTTTACTTCAAAGTCGTAGTACTGTTAATTTTATTATTCTAAAATTACATTTTTTTGTTAATTGAAATATTTTTCATTTTTTTTCTAGTCTTGAACTTTATTAGTGAAAGCAAAAATTCCAGAATCAATATTCCTGGGGTACAAAATTTTGTTTTCAGTATATTTAATCCTAATAGGGTTAATTCTCTAAATAAACATAAGAGATTGTTCTAATCCCATAATTTGATAACACTCATCCTTCTTTATACATTCCTTATATATATTATATATATATATATATATCTATATATATATATATATATATATATATATATGTGTGTGTGTGTGTGTGTGTGTGTGGGTGTGTGTGTGTGTGTGAGTGTGTGTGTGTGTGTGTGATTGAGGCATTATGCCGTGTCCACTTATAATGAGTGGCTCCAGAGAGTTTATCGCACCTTGCACAAATACCATTTACCTCTATCTTGATTTCTCCATTTATTTCCATTTATTCTCGATTTCTCCATTATTAAGGCCCTTACATTCCTCTCCTTCTCCTCTGCCAACCTCGTAACAATGCTGAATGTAAGATGTTGGTCGGTAATCCATGTTTTAGTAGGGCACTTCCATTGAATATAAAATTTAGGGCAAAGGCCAAGCACTGGGACCTATGAGGCCATTCAGCGCTGAAACGGATATTGACAGTAAAAGGTTTGAAAGGTGTAACAGGAGGAAAACCTCAAGGCAGTTACGCTATGAATCAGTTGTTAGGAGAGGGTTGAGGAAAGTAAGATGGAAGAAAGAGAATAGGAAAGGAGGTAGAGTGAACGGAACGAAAGGGGTTGCAGTTAGGAGCCGACGGCATGCTGCAGTGAACCTCAAATCATGTCTACAGTGCACCGCCCGAAGTGCACTACCACCAACTACGGGGATTGATAGCTTGATTACTTGTGTCATTACCAAAACGTCAGCACTCCCCTTACATAAATGAAATCAACGCAAAAATTAACAGATCAGCAAAGAGACACTTGAGGGAAACGTCATCTGGGAAACAGGCTACAGAAATAAGAGGCATTAGCCAAGATCTTTGAATAATAAGCTTCTATAGAACTGAAAAGTAGCCTGCCTTGCCGCTCTTATTTTTGTAGCCTATTTCCCGGATGACGGTTTGTGCCTCTTTGCTGATCTATTTATTTTCGCGTTGATTTCATTTGTTTATTGATATAATTATCCTCTTGGTTCTGTGTCCGATACTTTTGCTCGTGCTCATTCTGTTCCATTGGTAGCTGTCCTTGCTGCTGAAATATTCGTTATTCATGAAACAGCTCTCAAGATCAGGATTTTATTCATTAGGCGAATTTGAACCCCCGTCAAGATAACTGTAAAAGAAACCGAAGGCAAAGCTTTCGTTACTCTCCTCTGGTCTGTCGTGGAAATAATAACAATGGCGGTAGTCACTAATTCAGGTTTAGGGGCTCACATCCTCAGAAAGCGGCTTACAGCCTGGATTAAGTCTTGGAGATATCATACTAGAGAGGCTACGAAAAAAGAAAATAAATATTATTATTATTATTATTATTATTATTATTATTATTATTATTATTATTATTATTATTATTATTGCTTATAAAAGAAAAACGATATGACCCTAACTTGACGAGGATGAAAAAGGACCACGGTTATTAAAGAAAAGTACCCAGTCATTAAATTCTCATGTTGCTAAGTTGGGCTAATTTTGGCGGAATTATGATAATATCGGATATAAAGTTATTTCCGTCCATTATGATATCGCTGTCAGGTAGATTTACGTAAATAAAAGGCAACGTCGCATTACAAATAAAGAGCTAGTTGCTGAAGTATGTATTATGCTCATAAAATGGTCTTAATTCCTTCGGCAAAGAAACGTACGGGGAGACTTGGAGACCAGACTGGGCGAACACAAAAGTGATCTTACAGGAGTTACGTAGTAGCTGCATCAAACGGGAAAATCAAGTCATCGAATCGTTTCGCAAATTGCCAGATTGATACATGATATATAAACGTAGTGATGTGAAAATTAGGCGACTTGTCGGAAGTACCTCGTTGTTTTGTCCCTCTTCATTGTCCGGGGATTAATCATGCAGGTTCTGAAATGGACTACCTTCTAGCGGTTGTCCGCGAACTGATTACTCGTTTGACCCACAAAGTATATAGTACTTTTGTAGGAAAGGGGCCAGAGGAGTATTGGCGCGTACGTCAATGATGGAATTAACATTTTATCATTAAAAGGGGTTTTATCTGTTTCAAAAGGAACAGAGAGTTTTAATGAATTCTAGTGCCAGTGATATAAATACTTGAAAGTAATGATACTAACACTCTGCGGAATTCCACCACTCATTTCTTTCCTGTGCTTTGTCATCCACAAATAGCCACTCATCTCCTGCTTCCCATCTCGTAGGTCTCAGCTAAGTAGGTCTGGGTTTCCATCTCTCCTTGTACTCGCAGGAGCACAGATGACACTATCACGTACTATTCTCCCAAAAGGCTGTGAGAAGAGCATGTCTAAGTCATCTCTACGTACCTCCCGTTCAGCATGATCTCATACCCAGAGTCAAAGTAATAGGGTCTGCTCAACTCGGCAGTGGGGGCGGAGCTAATACTGTGACGTCACAAGAGTAACACTTCCCGTGCTCCTCCATTGAATTACTTAAAGAACCTTTAGTTTTTACACATTTAATCCATATCGCATGGTGTTTGTTTTTTTTTTTTTTTTTTTTTTTTTTTTTTTTTTTTTTTTTTTTTATAAAATCTTGATAAAATCTGTAAAGAGGTCACATGCTTGATGTTTTTTAATACACATTCAAAGTATATAAGGTCTGCTCAATTCGGCAGTGGGGGCGGAGCTAATACTGTGACGTCACCAGAGTAACTTCTCCTGCTTCTCCATTGAATTATTTAAAGAACCTTTAGTTATTACACATTTAATCCATATCGCATGGGATTTTTCATAAAATCTTGATAAAATCTGTAAAGAGGTCACATGTTTGATGTTTTTTAATACCCATTCTTTCATTTAGTCACCAAGCTCACATAAGATATACCAGTTTCAACACACATAGCTACTCCAGCTTTCATGATATGTTTACTCTACTTATTTATTTATTTACTTTCCTATATACTGGTTTGCTGTATTCTCTTCAAGTCCATTTTTTTATAACATGTCAACTCTCTCTCTCTCTCTCTCTCTCTCTCTCTCTCTCTCTCCTCTCTCTCTCTCTCTCTCTCTCTCTCCCTCTCTCTTTTTCATGTAGTAATATTACCAAGATTATAAATAATTCTTAAGAAATGTATTTAGTTCTGTCACTGTGTTCATACCTCACTTTGAAAAGCAACTTTTTTCTTTTTATCTATGCTAAAGGTTAGAATGATAGATTAATTATATTTTCCAAATCTTATTATGAATACTAAATTATTATGCAATATCAAATCTTATTATGAAATACTAATTATTATGCAATAAATACAAAGAAAATGTGGATACAGGCAATGTAAAAAATGGCAGTTGCATTTGCACGACTTGACTACAAGAAAGAAAATATCAAAAGTATAAGAATTACATCATATACGATATAAGGTATCAAAGTAATAAATGAGTGATACAGGGAACACATTTCCAACAAATTTCTCATTAGCACTTCCTATCACAAATATGTATACTTCCTAACACATAAGTTTACATATAACACAAACTGTATACATAAAGGTATTAATTATGCATGCCTCAAACGATTATAATATTTTCGGAAAAAAGTACAAAAAGGTATTCTTCAGTCTGGCTGGATGTAACTGATGACGTTACACAAGGGGCGGGGCTAGATTTCAGATCTCCCATGAACACATAATTTTTTATAATTTTTGCGTGCGTAGATATTTTGTTCTGTGCGCGATTATGGGTTTGAAATTAATTGTGATTGTAATGTGTCATATACCAATTGAAAGGGAATTCTTTGTAATTTTACATGGTATATGGCAAAACGTAATAAGCTGAATAATTATGTAAGAAAAATGTGGTAAATATTTACATAAAATGTAAAAACTTTGGTCCGTCTTTGACCTAGAATTCCTCGAAAATTTCAGAGGTGTTTGTCAATTTTATTTATGCATTATATAGTATATTTTATCAGCTTTCTAATCCATTTTTCAGTTTCTTTCTATCATCATCCCATAGTCAGATACGCTACGAAACGTAAATGTATGTAGGTTGACGGATGAAGTAATTACACATTTTTGTGTGCGTATAATTTTTTTCTGTGCGCGCTTGTGGGTTTGAAAGTAATCTTAATTGTAATGTGCCATATATCATTTAAAAGAACATTCTTTGTACTTTAACGGAGTATACGGCAACATGTAATTAAAGGAAAATTTATATAAAAAACGCCATCGCAAAAATAGTTATATAAAAATGTTATAGTAAATATAGTTTCATAAAGATATGGTCCTTTTGTAACCGATGACGTTTCACAAGGGGCGGGGATAGGTTTTAGTACCGCCTCGTGAGTAGGCCCTGTATACTTTGACTCTGCTCATACCTATAAATGAAACTTCCGTAAATCCCTCTATGGTACCATTGCTGAAGCTATGAAGTCACCTGATGCCTATTTCCTCCGTAAAACTTCATTTTCAAATAGACAAAATATTTAGGTACGGTTTCCTTGCCATACTCTGTCCTGCTTATCCGTATACAAATGCACCAGCCTTATTTCTATTATATTAATATTCTATGTGATTTTAGTCTCCTGTGCATTGTTTCATCTTTCACTTTTTCGTCGTTAAATAAATTGTTCTTAAAATGTTTGGAAAATTCATCCTCATTCATTCTCGCCCGATCTCAAGTTGTCTAGAGTCTTTTCGCATAATGCTTTCAATACATTTCTTTAGCCTTTTCATACAATGTTGAGTCTCTTCTCTAGATGTATAAAGCTTTCTACAGAACAGGCTTTGAGAATCTTATGGTATATTGATTAATATATAAACCATCATCTGCATATCGTAAAGGGCTGTCAACTTTCTGTCTTTACTCCAATTTAAAAATAATGACAAATTCAAAGTTCCTCTGACCATTGAAAACAAAACCGTATTTCGATCTTTTAAGGGAAGATAGGCTGATGCACGGAACGAATATTCCTTCTATATGACAGAATGCCATGCATGTACGTATATATATATATATATATATATATATATATACATATATATATATATATATATATATAAATATATATATATATATATATATATATATATATATATACATATCAGTAAGGACAACCAAGGCCAGAACCCGGAACAGCATTTTGTACAACTTTATTGGGACATGTTTCAAGTAGTACTATCACTCGTTATCGACCTACAAAATTAAAATGAATGGCATTATAGTTCTTGCAATCAAATTCACAATAATAAAATGAAATGTATAAAAATGATAAGAGTACGTTAAAAGATAGCTAATACTTAAAAAGATTAAAAATTAGAAATTGCTAAAAGAAACAATTCAGTAGATAAAATAAGATAAAGCAGACTGCAAATTTAAGTCACAAAAACGGATGGTACAAAAGAACAGTAAATATACTAAGTCGATGTACAAACAGCCGGATGCAGACTAAAAACACAAAAGTGAGGTAACAGCCTCATTTCTAGCCAAGGAAGGCTTTATCTTAAAAGAAT
>NC_087200.1:55577489-55583555 GCF_015104395.2 Macrobrachium nipponense
CCTCCTTTTACACCTGTTCCCCCACCCCCTGGCTTCTCAGAGAGTACACCTACAGTTTCTAGCAAGCCTACGGTCCATCCCCCACCTCTCCTGCAACAAGATGCAACGTACCAAGCGTTTCGCCAATGGAGACTCCGTTTTGAGGATTATGCGGCATTAGTTGGACTTGATAGGTTACATCAAACTTCCCAGCTGATTCATCTGAGAACTTGCATCTCCCTGGACGTCCAGCACCTGCTTACGCATACACTGGGCATCCCTCCCAACACATCACTTTCCCTTACAGAGGTGTTGGATACACTGCAAAAGCACTTTCGCAGCCTCAGAAATGAAGCCTTATGACGCAGGGAATTGTTGTCCTGTAAACAGGCTGTCGGAGAATCGTTTGCAGACTACTACGCACGCCTCAAGGATCTCGCTGATGAAGTGGACTTATGCACTGGCAACCCCACCTCCTGCACTGAACGGCAATTGCAGATGGTAATTTTGATGGGTGTGAGAGACGAAGAGTTAATTCAACGCCTTATTCCCCTCCAACCCTCATCTACCCTCGCAGAGTTCGTGACATGCTGCCGCTCCTACGAATCTACACGTGCGACTGCATCAGCCATTGCATCTGCCCCAGCCAGGTCAACGCAGTATCTACATACAAGAAGAACCAGCGTCTACAGAAGAGGACTTCTCATCGATCTCCCAACCAACGTTCTCACCAGTCTCCTAACAGTGACCCTTGTCAATATTGCTCTCGCAAGCACAATTCCGAACAATGCCCAGCCACGGGTGCATCGTGCAATAATTGTGGACGCACGGGTCATTGGCCCCGCACTCAGAAATGCCCTGCTAAGGAAGCTCAGTGCAAGACCTGCCAGAAACAGGGACATTTTGAGAAGATGTGCAGGTCGACCAAGAAAAGTCAGACTGGGTACACAGCTTCACCTCCTCCTATTAAGTCAAATCCCAGCTGCTGTTTCGTGGGTGATAACTTGGGTAGCGAGTCCCCCACACCAGTCACTGTCTCTCTGTCATTTGGCGATATATCATCACATCTCCAGCTAATCCCTGATACAGGAGCAGACATCACAGTGATTGGCACCATACATTTGGATGCACTCCGCATACCTCGGACAAGGCTTGAACCTCCACCCATGACAGATGTCGTGACAGCAGATGGATCCCCCATGACACCGGCTGTTGGATGCTTCCAGGCAACACTTCGTCTTGGCAACAAGTCTTGCTCAGCAACCATACATGTTCATGAGGATATCCAGACTCCCCTCCTCTCCCGCGAACATTGCCGAGCTCTCGCCATAGTGTCGCTGGAATTCCCGAAGCCCATCCTCAAGGTAACACATGTCAACAGATGCGCTCAGTTTCCTGCCTCTGCCATGACGTCACCCGCAGCTAGTAAGGACTATTTTCTTCGGCACTTCAGCGACGTCCTCATATCAAAGAAGGATCTACAAACCAAGCCACTAAAGAAAATGGCAGGCCCTCCGATGAGGATTCACCTGAAACCTGGTGCTACACCATTCGCTGTGCATACACCCAGGCCCATTCCGTTCGCTCTCAGAGATCAAGTGAAAGAAGAACTTGACTCCTTGGTGCAACAAGGAATCATCAGACCAGCAGGCGACGAACCCTCTGAATGGTGCCATCCCATGGTCTTGGTACCCAAGGACAAAGGTGTGCGCATCACTGTCGATCACACCCACCTAAATTCTCAGGTAGCCCGCCCTACACACCCTTCACCTACGCCCCATGATGCCGTCCGCAACATCTCTCCTACTGCGAAGTACTTCACCACAGCGGATGCCCTGCATGGCTATTGGCAAATGGAGTTGACAGAAGAGGACCGCCACCTGACTACATTTATAACTCCGTATGGAAGGTTCCAGCACTGTCGCAGCCCGATGGGATTTTCAGCAACAGGTGATGCATACTGCCTCCGTGGAGATATGGCACTACAAGGTGTTCCCAACTGTGTGAAGGTTGTAGATGACATCCTCCTTTCCGACGAGGATCTCCCTTCCCACCTACAACACGTGCACCAAATGCTGACCAGATGCCGTCAGTATGGCATCACCCTCAACAAGGAGACATTTACTGTAGCCGCCCCTAAAGTTAACTTTTGCGGTTATGTCTTATCATCCGATGGTATTGCAGCAGACCCTGACAAGGTATCAGCTATACGCGATTTCCCTACACCATCCAATGTCACAGACGTCAGGTCGTTTATGGGTCTCGTCAATCAACTTGCTGACTTCACTCCAGACATTGCAGCAGCAGCACAGCCCCTATGCCCACTTATGAGACCCAAACGCTCATTCGTCTGGACGCCCGACCATGACCGAGCATTTAAGAAAGTCAAGACAGCTCTGACTTCACCACCTGTCCTGGCACCCTTCAATCCTGCCTCGCCTGTGGTTCTACAAACAGATGCCTCACGCCTATACGGTCTCGGCTATGCCCTACTTCAAGATAACGGCCGAGGTCAGATGCGTCTCGTCCAGTGTGGCTCTCGTTTCCTTACGGATACAGAGACTCGCTACGCCACCATAGAGCTGGAGCTACTTGCAGTCACTTGGGCTATAGCTAAGTGCCGCCTATACTTGTCTGGACTTCAACATTTCACCTTAATGACTGACCATCGCCCCTTGATACCAATTCTCAATCACTACACTTTAGATGCTATTGAGAATCCACGCCTTCAGCGCCTCAGGATGAAAGTGGCCCCCTACATCTTCACTGCAGTATGGCGCGCAGGGAAACAACTTTGCATACCAGACGCCCTGTCTCGCTCCCCAACCAGTCGCCCCACACCTGAAGATGAAGAGGAGTGCACTACTTCGACTGCACATGTCAGGCGTATCGTTGCCAGCACCGCCACTTCCACTGACGACCAGGCAACAGGACCCATCATCGAAGAAGACAAGTCTCTACAAGAAATCCGCACGGCCGCATCCCAGGATCAAGATTACAGTCGTTCTCGTTCACTACGTCTCCAACGGTTTTCCTACCAACCGCTATGATCTCCAACGCTTCCGGCCCTCCCGTATTGGACAAGCTGCGGACCACCTTTATGCGGATGGAGAGTTATTATTGTATGGACCCCGGATCGTCATCCCTGCAGCCCTCCGTAGACGCCACCTTGGATCGACTCCACGACAGCCATCGAGGGATTGAAGCTACTCGACGTCGTGCAATACAGACAGTATTCTGGCCAGGTATCAATGCAGATATCAAGAGTAAAGTAGAAAGCTGTGAGGCCTGCCAACAGCTTCTCCCTAGTCAGCAACAAGAACCTTACATGTGTGACGACCATCCATCCCGGCCCTTCGAAAGTGTGTCAGCTGACTTCTTCCACGTGGCAGGGAAATCCTTCCTTGTTATTGCTGATAGACTTTCAGGCTGGCTGTTGTTCCCTTCCCGTGGACTTGACACAACTGCAGCCAGAGTTACAAGAATGTTCTGTGTTTTTCTTTCTTGCCGTGAGGTTGGTGTTCCACTCCGCTTACGAACTGATGGAGGACCCCCATTTTCCAGCCATGACTTCAAGCAATTTGCCGACCGCTGGGGAGTTCATCACAGTGCATCGACGTTCGCCACATTACCCTCAGGCTAATGGACACGCAGAAGCTGCAGTGAAAGCTGTTAAACACCTTATCGTCAAAACTGCCCCATCCGGGAACATAGATTGTGAAGCCTTTGATAGAGGACTGCTGGAGCTTCGGAATACACCGAACCCTGCTGGACGCTCCCCTGCGCAGATCCTCTATGGCCATCCTCTCCGCACTTGTGTTCCGGCTCACCCCAGATCATTCACAGAGGAGTGGCAAACTAAAACTGAAGATTACGACCGTCGCACTGCTGCCCAAACCGACCAAGCCATGAGCCTTTACAATTCTCATGCCCGACCTCTACCCAAGCTCACCATCGGCCAACGAGTTAGGATACAGGACTCAACGACGCTTCGATGGGACAAGGTCGGCATCGTGATGGGCCGCGGAATGTCAAGAAAGTATGAAATACGTCTTCCAAGTGGTCGTGTATGGTTTCGAAACCGAAGACATTTATGCCCAGTGGCTAACATGAGTGATGACACCTCTCCCCAAGTCCCTGTGTCCCCTTGCTCTGGCCAGGAAAGAGAGCCAACATTCGAACCCTCCAATGTCCCTCGCCATTCACCTCGACTAGCTCAGAGGAATAAGTTAAGTTTCCGCTCGAGACACTGCTACGAGCGTTAAAGGGGGAGGGGATTGGTGTATAGATATTTAATGTTATGCTGTATATTAATTACGTACAGTTTATGAACATTTTGTACATTTGCTTTGTATTATTCTATAGAAGAATTATATTTATGTTTCCATGTATATTTCCCATTGCACATACTGTGAGACCACTATTTCATTATGCATCGTGGCAACATTGTAATTAGATGTGTCAACACTGCCTTTATTTCCCGCCATATGCATAGTCAGTCACTGTCCAGTGGTCATTGTAGTGACAAGTGCGGACCTGCTTCCCGCTGCTGTCGTCTTGATGTCTTGTTTATCTTCATTACAAGATTTTAAAGAATCTACGGGTTTGATTTGTCACCCCTTCATTCCATTTCTTGCATGGATGTATGTGGCAGCATCCCACACAATATATATATATATATATATATATATATATATATATATATATATATACATATATATATATATATATATATATATATTAGCTGACCAACCTTGTTCTTTCGTTACCTCTCAAAAAAATAAAATAAATTAGTGGTTTCTTTAGTAATTCAAAATATCATCGCTTCATTCTACTGAAAAAGACTGTTTGTGTGTGTGTGTGTGTGTTTTGGTGAGAGAGAGAGAGAGAGAGAGAGAGAGAGAGAGAGAGTAAACTTGTATGTTCGCTTAATCATCATCGCTGATTTAGCAGTTATCGTTAATATTTGAATGGATATATCTATGGCATAACACGAAAGAAACTCTGGCATGAACAATAAATACTGAATAAAAAAATACTAACAAAACTCTTGACTCACAATCCATGCGTATAGTTTGATTACACAAGCGCACCATTAACTGTATTCGCATTGTTAAAGCTGCAGTACTAATTGCACGGCCGACGATTCTAATGTAATTGTTATGAAACAGCTTGTTTTTTTATGAGTATATGAGAACGAAGTTGAAGAAAGAGAATGCCATAAGGAAATGAAGCCAGAGCTTCACATCAAACCAAAAAAGCCTCGTTTGACGAGTTAAGCCTCTTTGAAAGACCCGATGCCAAAATTAATGTCCTTCAGACTAAAACCTGACAAACACGCGCGCTATTTTGGACAAGTGAGAAGTGCGACAGTTTTATCTTTGATTGGTAAAAAGGAGTCGCGACTCTAAAAGCGACCTCTTAGGCGAATATTCACTCGTGGCTACGCGTGATGGATGGCAGCAACTCAAAATCGAGTTTCAGTAATGGTTTTCGCCTTCTTGTAATTTGTGTCTTAGCCTGAGCCTTCTTCTCTTTCGCTTCTTTTGGGCTAAGGGAAAGAGTTACCATCTTTTGCCTTATTCGAATGAAACAAAAATGTTCCAGTTCATCTTAGGAGCTGAAAGTAAAACTTTTGGTTTGGTTTTATTCGGACAAAGTAATCGTTTCTTTGGTTTGTCTCTTTCGAGTTGAGGAAACACTCTTTTGATCTTATTCTCATGAAGAGAAGGTCTTTCCTTTTTACGATACACTAAGGAAAAACCGTTTTCTTCTGTATTATGGTGAGTTTCTTTTCATTTTTATGTAAAAGAAAACTATTGTGCCGGCTTTGTCTGCCTAACAACTGAGGCTAGAGGGGTGCAAATTGGGATGTTGGCCTTCTAACCTCAGTAGTTTGTATTTTATGTAAGGTTAAAGTTAGACATAATCGTGCATGTGGCAACGATATAGGGCAGGCCACCATCGGGCTGCAAATTCCCGAGATGTATACTAGTAATGCACCAGCCCCGGGATTTTTGTCATGCCATACGTTGGGTTAGGTTCGTCAAGTTCAGTTAAATGGAGCAAGGCGAAGGAAGTTAGGTG
>NC_087200.1:55584055-55591555 GCF_015104395.2 Macrobrachium nipponense
GAAGGAAGTTAGGTGCGGGAAACATAATGAGATGATTTTCAAGAAAATTCTATGGTCAGTTTTTAAGGTATGGCGCCCCGCTTTTTTCAGGGATGGTCCCGGTACTCGGTTACAGTTCGAGAATATGCCAACCGGCCGTAATAAAAGTTTCATTGGCCGCGGCTCACACAGCATTATACCGAGACCTTCGGGAGATATGTCTATTGTCGGCGGCCTTGATTAAACGTTGTAGCGGCTGTATAGAAAACTCGATTGCGCAAAAGAAACAAGCTTTCTGTTACCATGATACAACGGCGCTGGTAACCGTATTCATGGCACCACCAAATCAAGTGAAGAAATGAACAATGACTTTTTTGAGTGAGAATCGGTAAAATTCTAGTTTCACTGAATGCCAACGGACAACAGAGCAAACAGTTGGATGAGGAAAAACACAGGAAGATCAACAGATTATTTGACGCGCATCTTTAAGGCAGAAGGGAAGATCGTGCACTGGAATGAGAGAGGATGGATAAATAGACCAAAATGGAGGTGAGAGTGAGAAAGAAGTGAAAGTAATGAAGAGGGCGGGCGGGTGAACGAGGATTTTAGGGAGACGGGAGACTGTCGGAAGTATGTTCCCATGATACCAGGGCAGGCGTAGAGACGAGGGAAAACCAATGTGGGTTGAGTTGGGTGGACGGATCGGGAGTGTGTTATGAAAGGGTTATTTACGAGATTTAAAAATAAAAAGAGAAAGCTTTATGTAGTGTATGTAGCCCAAAAAGAAATTTATGATAAAGCAGATATAGAGGCAAATTGGATAGGGCTGAGCTTTGTATGGTATAGAGGGTAAAATGTTGGGAGCAGTAAGCAATTTTAGTCTCTCTGTGTCTCTCTCTGTCTCTCTCTCTCCCAGAACTTCACGGAGGGGCAGCCGTGTGACACGGGAGCATCAGATTCAGCATCAATTAAATGATATTGAATCTTGCCGAGGCGACGTCCCCTGCAGGCGTTCGTGTCGACGCTCAATATTGCAACTGGCGAAAGAAGGCTTCCCATCAGTTCGCCGAATCACGGGGGGCAGCAGCGTACCACATTGCACTTCCCGTTGCCAATATTTGCGAGGTCAACAAGGGGCCATCTGCGGGTCCCTCATTGTTTAAACATTTTGTATGCGCAAATGAAAGCGGTTATCCGAAGATAATACGATTCATTATTAGGCGCACAGGATTTTACAGATTTGAAGTTTATCTCTGCCCTTTGACGTTTTCTTCTTCTTACGACTCTAACTCCAGATACAAAGGCCTTAAATTGGCCGTGTTTTCAGCTGTCAGGAATATCTTCACAGTGACTGTCCCAGGTTCCCTTTAGGTGAGAAAAGGCACTTCCGGTTCCCCAAGAATGGAAGGGTTGGGTTACATTTAGTCTGAATGAATGGATTCAAGGAGAAATTGCAGTGAGGCCAAAGAGTAGTAAGCCAGATCCACTGACAGTTTTCATTAACATAATATTATAAATAGCGATAACGAACATGAAGACTTACATTAACATCTATGTAAACAATAAACAAAAGATCTTTTACTTCTTAGTATATAGACTTGATTAAAACATTCATGAAATTAAGTTGTAGTTCAGTTTCCCATTATTATGCTAAAATCGAAATCATTTATTTATAGACAGTTGTATAGTTCAATTTCCCTTTAATTATGATGCTAAAATGGAAATTCTTTATTTATTGATAGGATACACAATTTCTGATTATGCACCAATCATGAGAAGTATTATAAGAAAATAAGCTCAGGTCGTCCTTTAGATTCAAAGATAATAGTATAGGAACAGTTACATTTACTATAGATTCAAAGATTTGAGGTTTAGTCACAGACTAAATAATAATCACCATCATTATTTTGTATATTCCAACATACAAGGCCCTTCCATTCAAAATTCAGGGAAATGGAAAAGAGAAGATGGAAAATTAGAAAGGAGAATCTCACCTCGAAGATGGCTGTTTGTGAATTCATATCGAGCAGCTCGTAGTCGGCCTTCCGGTCCCCGCGGGCGTCTATTGAGATGTTCCCGGTGAACCAAGGGGGTCCCACGTTGGCTGAGGAGAAACACATAGAAATGACTGATTAACTGATTTCATCCTACAAAATGATATCCTACTACTTATCCTACGACGTGTAAAAAACTTGAATTTCTAAATGAAGGAAAGAATCTTGACTACTTCTGCATAATACGCGTAGAGTCCATAATCCTACAAATATAACAACCGCTTCGATTCTACTCAATGGCGTCATAAAGACTATTGTCCACGACATCTTAGACCCTTAAATAGCCATATCAAGTTGTTTAGATGTGAAGGGAAAAAATCTTGATTCTTTTAAATACGATTCGTGCATTCAATGTCTATAAATAATCCAGAGCACTCGGTAATACAGCTCCAGAAATTCGGCAAAGAAAACTAGTAAAAATCGACCGGGGTATAAATCTTTTCATTTCGTGAAGAAGCGCAGGTCCTTTCGACAAGACTGAACTCGAGGGAGATGGGAGAGGTAGAGACAGCAGGAATATCAATGAGCTTTCTCCTCTTTACGTTGGAAATTGATTAGGGATTTGCTAATTACGTTTTAGGCTGAGAAGTTTGAACGTGGAAAGGAAATTTGGGAAGAGTGGGCTGGGCGTCTTAGAAACGAAAGAAGGAAATGGAATGTATGCATAATAGCACATACATTACGCAAGGAATGATAGGTGAACAGAATAGAATTGTTCCATATTGATGTTATATCGTAGTAGTCGGAAAGAATAACTGCACCTAAAAAATTTTCAAAATATGTGGGATGTACCAGTAATGAGATATGTTTTCTCTTGCCCTTATCCAGAAGAAGGGTAAGAGAAACTTAATCTTGTATAATGTAATTAGTATACGTCTCATATGAAGTTTAGTATCATTTGCATTTGAAATATTTTCGTCAAGGTTAAGATGACTATATACTTGACGGTGATTCAGACATATTTCGAGCCCTTCCTGTCCATGTGACAAAAAGAGTCGTTCCCAGCCATCACAGGTCTCAAGTTCATAAGTTGTTTCCCTTCCACGACGTTACACTTTTTATATTATTGCTCCTGACAATCAGTTTTCTGTTTTCAAAGTTCATTCTCTAGTTTTCGCCCTAATAAAAGACAGCTAATGCTTTGTTCCTGTCATGAAAAAAAACTATAAAAACTCATTTCACGGTTTATGACTAGGACGAAAGTCGTAAAATGAACTCTGAATATTGAAATAGCTGATGAAAATAACATTGTTAAAAAAAAACATGCATACTCACCGAAGCGGCTTTAATTAATTTGTTTTACAATAGAAAACTATTGAGCTGGTTTTTTTGCCTTTGTCCATCCGCATTTTTTCTGTCGGCCCTCAGATCTTCAAAACTACTGAGGCTAGAGGGCTGCAAATTGGAATGTTGATCATCCACCCTCCGGTCATCAAACATACTAAATAGCCTCAGGAGTTTTTATTTTATTTTAGGTTAAAGTTAGCCATGATCGGGCATCTGCAACAACACAGGCAAACACGGGGCCATGGTGTGGTTGATTCCTGCAACCTTTATGTGAAAGATCTCCGTCATAGCTTTAGTTACCATAGTAAATAAACAATTGAAATGATAAAGTAAAAGATTGATCTTTGGAATGGCTAATCTGCACGGACGGAAAAACTTCTAAATCATTTTCTATATTAATACGGATTGCAAAAGAAGCGTCCATTGTGTTATACCCAAATACGCAGCTTTATTCAGGAAAGTTTTGGTTATTGAACCAACTCGACGCTCCATTTCGCAACAGTATGAATATGTGTGGGATCTGTTTCAACAAAAATATTTCTAATAGTTAACCGGTAATTGATACAGCAAAGCCATAAAAAAACAGGGAGTGGGATTTTTGAAACAATCGTCGAACATTGTAAAGAGAGTAATTGCTGTGAGTTTAAAGCACAGCAGAGTCCCCACGTTGGCCGAGTGCATTTCGTGCTCGGCTACCAACCCGGTGGTCCTAAGTTCGATTCTCGGCTCGGTCAACGCAGAACCAGAGGAATTTATTTCTGATTTCTGGTGATAGAAATTCATTTCTCGACACAATGTGGTTCGGATCCCACAGTAAGCTGTAGGTCCCGTTGCTAGGTAACCAATTGGTTCCTAGTCACGTAAAAAATATCTAATCCTTCGGGCAGCCCTAGGAGAGCTGTTAATTAGCTCAGTGGTCTGGTAAAACTAAGATATATTTAAATTTTTTCATAGCACAGCAGCCTTCCCTCTAGTGCTGCGTTGTAGTTGACTCTTGTTCGTTCGTACATCAGCTTTTTTCCTATTCGAAGGTCGCACACTTTTTTGTTTTCTGTAAACGAAAACTACTGAGACGGCTTTGTTTGTCCGTCCGCACTATTTCTGTCCGCATTCTTTTTTTGTCCGCACTTTTTCTCTTCGCCCTCAGATGTTCAAAACTACCGAGACTAGAGGGCTGTAAATTGCTATGTTGATCATCCACCCTCCAATCATCAAACATACCAAATTACAGCACTCTAGCAGCAGTAGTTTGCTCTTTATTTAAGGTTGACGTTAGTCATAATCGTGCGTCTGGCAACGCTATTGGACAGGCCACCACTGAGCAGTGGCTGCAGGCGTCATGAGCCGCGACTTATACAGCATTATACCGAGACCACCGCAATAGAGATTTGTTTTTGATGGCCTTGATTATATGCAGTACAGATAACTCGATTGCGCCGAAGAAACGTCGTTGCATTTTTTTACTTTTTTTTTTCTTCATTTCCTATCAATGATTTTTTTTATCATACCAGTCGAATGATTCTTTCAGAATTATATACATATTATCAGAATACATTAGATAGTTGTTTTGTTTATGCAGAGGTATAAATATACTGGCCGAATGCCCAGCCAGCCTTGCCGGGATGTTGAGGAATTTAAGAACGACTCAGTTATTCTTAACACGACGATGTTCCTCATAAAGCGAAAATTGAAATCCCTTGAAAAGTTGTCTTTCATGAAAGAAAGGAAACAGTTTTCAGGTCCGTTTATAACAGTCTGGCATCCAGTACTTCAGCAACAGACGTGCTGAGTGTGCATAATTCTGTTATAATAATTCTAATCATGTAAAGAAATACATTACGCAAATTTTTGTGCATCGGAAAAAACAGGGAAGAAACCAAAGTGGAAATGTTTTTTTCTAGATTATTTTTTTAATAGATTGTCTCTGGAAAAATAGTGGGAACTGGGCAAAAAAAAAAAAAAACTATAAAAACACTCGAACACATCTTCGGCATCAGAATCACAGGTTGACACAAAAAATGAACAGTGAGGCAACCATTAAACTGGAATATGCCTTAACTTAAAAGGATGGAAGAACTTGAAAACTGTAATGCACTGCAGGAGATTTCTCTTGAAAAGATGCACACACGGGCCAGTTCGTAAATGTTCTCGAAGGTTCTTGATTATTCAACTGAACCTCTGTGTGACAATATTTTAAAACTAGCTACACTGAGAGCGGTTTCAGAGTTGCATGGGAAATGAACTGGCCTCGATGATTACAACTTAATAGCAGAACTTTTGTGAAAAAACCTGATATACATAAATTGATCTAATTTCATCAATGCGTGAGTGAGGTTCAGTTTATATCTTATTCGATTAACGCCTTCTTATGAATTATGTGATATACTCCTGCGCATTCTGTGTGGTAATTATTATAAGCAAATTTAATTAAACAATGAAAGAATTATTTCAAACAATTTCTAGTCATTCCCAAAGAAATGACAAGACCTGACTGATGCTCTCATGCTATGAGCTGACACAAAAACAAATCATGGCAAAACTAAAGAAAAGGAGTCTCACCATCAAATGTCCTGTTCCACATATGTTTGATGATGTCTCTTCCATCCTTGATAGATCCCCCATTTTTCAGTGTGGAGTTGAGGGCGGCCGCGTAGACCAGGACTCCCTCGAAGAATCCCGCAACGTACGGATTCACGTTGCCCTCTTCGTACCGGTACCCGAACTCGTCCTCAGCTATTTGCTTCACCTGGGGAATAGATGGGAGATTAAATGGCTGGTTCGCACACACACACACACACACACACACACATATATATTATATATATAATATAATATATATATATATATATATATATATATACAGTATATATGTTCTTATATGTTGTTGCTTTCTCAATGCATATCATCCTCTCCGTAACTGTATGAAGTGTTGCAAAAGTGTTTGCAATATTTTCAGATTCCTTATTTTACTTAGAGTTAGTATGTTCTAATAATATGTGTTCAGAATTCACAAAAACATAAATTAAAAGTTAAGAATAAGGTAGAATGTGAAAAGAGAGAGAAATTTGCATTGTCCGTTTGAAGGAGGAAATTGCTGTCATCACTTGAGGTCGTGTGGTTTCCATTTTTTTTTTTTTTTTTTTTTGTAAACAATCGTGCGAGACTGACCGCCTCGAGCCATATGAAGATTGCATCATCTTTCGTAAGATCATTCTAGAAGGCTTTTCCCTCAACGTTTCACATACGTCTGATGCCTTTCATTTCCTATAAATAGTTAGAGAGGTTTTTGTATTGAAACCTATTTAATATTACTGGTAAATTAACTCCTATATCTCTCGATTTGTCAAAAGAGAATTTGTTGGCTCGTAAGTACTTTAATTTTGAAGGGGAAAGATTTGTGACGTCACTCAGGGAAATGACGAAACTTAATTTCATTCGAGAAATTTCCATAATCATATCATTCATTTTGAAATCGTGTGATAATAAATGTTATTTATGATTGTAATCCCACTTTCTCTCTATTTATTGTTTGAATGAGAATTTTTACGATATTAGCTGTCCCTCGTTCCCAAAATCTTTCACCCAACCATTTTAGGGCCGAGATT
Source organism: Macrobrachium nipponense (assembly GCF_015104395.2). NCBI lineage: Eukaryota > Metazoa > Arthropoda > Malacostraca > Decapoda > Palaemonidae > Macrobrachium > Macrobrachium nipponense. The sequence goes on from NC_087200.1 coordinate 55,590,981, forward strand.
TCTTGACCAGTTTCCATCGAAGAGAAAGCAATTATGTCATTCTGAGACTTATTCTCGCGATGCATAGAAGGGCATGCTGAAGCTGCTCTACCTCTCTCTCTCTCTCTCTCTCTCTCTCTCCGTATGAGAGAATTTGATTTCACATTAACGTAAAGATTTTATACTTAGTGGTCGGTCACTCATAAATTTTAGATTTGGTATTTCTTAGAGTTATTTAATATTGCTTAGTGCTTATTGTGGAATCTGAGCAGAACATTATACAAGTGTGTAACGGCGCCTTTTTGAGTACTAAGGTGAATTTTTGGAGCTAGCTGCAGCAGAAACATATTTGGTACCAAGGTAATGTGTTATTACAAATTCTAAGTTGCAACTTAAAAACTTATTTACATTGGTTTGGTGAAACTATTTAATTTTTTACACATTGCAAATTTTTACATTCTGTGTTTAATTCTTTTGAAGTTTTTTTTTTTTTTTTAATTCTGTGTTACCAATTCTTATTTCTCACATTTTGGTGGTGAATTTAATATCCTTATGCATTGTGTTTTATTTTGCATTCAAAATTTGTTTGATTAACT
>NC_087200.1:55594055-55624055 GCF_015104395.2 Macrobrachium nipponense
TATATATATATATATATATATATATATATATATATATATATATATATTATATACACACATACACACACACATATACATATATATATATATATACACATACATACATATATATATATATATATATATATATATATATATATATATATATATATATATATATATATATATATATATATATACTCATCTTCTTTTTTGTGCCATGTTATGGCAAGCGAAAAGGAAAATTACCAGCGTAGCCTCATTTTTTCCTCTGTTTCCTATTGCTCGCTTGTTTATTATTATTATTATTATTATTATTATTATTATTATTATTATTATTATTATTATTATTATTATTATTATTATTATTATTATTATTATTAGAAAACGAAAGTCAAGAGAGATGTCGTAAACTACTAAAGTACTGTTACGATGATTTTACCCATCTTGCTTACTCATTTCAGAAAGCATTTCAGAGACATGATTAAAACATCATTTGTAGGATATTACTTTTCAAAATCTTTATGTTCACTGCACTCGAAATGCTGGCATTCCTGTTTCAGGAAAATATATGCGAGATTAATGAATTAGCTTATTTGTCATCCGTGATTAAGTCAAATGAGGAAGAATCCACAAATATTCCTTCTGTATCGAGGCGAACAGTTGACTGAAAAAGGCCACCGTTTGATTTAACCAATCTCTTCTCAGTAGCTTTTCTTTGAGGAAGAAGGATCAGAATACAGAGTTTAGGCCAAAGTCCAAGCGCTGGGACCTAAGAAATTAATCAGGGCTGAAAAGGTTATTGGCAATAAAAAGGTTTGAAAATTGTTAGGAGAGGGTAGATAGGCCTAGCAAGATGGAAGAAAGAGAATATGAATGGAGGTATAGTAAAAGGAATGACAGGAGTTGCAGCTATGGTCCGAAGGGACGCTGGAAAGGACCTTCAGGAATGCCTGCAGTGCACCTTGTGAGGTCCACTGACAGCGCTATCCCCTTATAGGTTTGATTTATTCTACTCCATTTGATAAGCAAATGAAGCTTTGATTAAGTTTCCTTCAAAGTTACAAGAAGTTGGAAATATTTGCACGGTTTGTTCATTAGGTAAAAAGAAATAAAAAAAAACGCGCTATTCAAAACGTAATGGGTGACATCTTTTCATTTTTTTTTGTGTGTGAGATTTGAGAATGACGGTAAGTGTACTCCAAGTTTGCACCTACAACAGTTTTTGGTTTTTTTCGCTTACTCGAGGAATAAGCCTACAAAATACTTTGTTGTTTTTGTTGTCCTTTTTTTTTTGGGGGGGGGGCCTAGGAAAGGTCTATGGAAGAGCCTAAAAATGTCTGAAAAAGGTTTTTCACGTTGAGTTAAAGATACAAGAATTTTAGGATAGGATTTATTCATTAGATTGAAAATGTAGAAAATAAACACTGTGGATGTTAAATAGTACAGAAAAATCATTTGTAATAAAATATAGTGTATTTATTTTGATTTTCGTTGGTGAAACAAGGCTCTATTTGGCCTTAGATTTTAGCACGTTTTGATTTACGTTAGCTAGGAATATAATGTTTACAACTTGAACGTCCTGAGTAAGCTAAAGGTCGGATCATGCCTTGTTAAGTCTATAGACGGTAATTACCATCCCTTTCTGCCTGTGGAAATTTAGATGTTCAGATATAGAATTGCCTCACATTTCAATAAAAAGTAATATAAGAAACACCTTCATCCAGGTTCTGATTAATTCTCACCTTTAACTAAAAGTTACAAAGCGCAGTTAATCGTAAGTTGGCTGCATGAGACGCCATTTTAACGAAGGTTTAATGTTGATTGTCAGTCCAGAGTATCTTGGGGTTTTTTCTGGAACTGGAACTTCTCCAAATATATTGAGTAGCCTAATGGTCTGAATGTATCGTCTTGTAGATGAGAAAACTTTGTTGAAAAGTATATATTACCTTATTTCTTCCATTTTACTTCTACTCTCTCTCTCTCTCTCTCTCTCTCTCTCTCTCTCTCTCTCTCTCTCTCTCCTTAAGTTCTTATCCTCTCCCGATACTGTCCCCGACTACTTAAAACTTTTGGTCGACAATATGTCTCCCTTGACTTGTACTGTCGCGCTTTCTGTTTTTATTAATACACAAAATGGCCCATGTAATTCATTATATATATATATATATATATATATATATATATATATATATAATATATATATATATATATATATATATATATATATATACATGGTTTGTGCTTTACTTTCAAGTCAATGTAAATATAGGTAAATGAGTACAAATGGGGTTAAAGAATATATCCACGTCCTGAGCAGTAAAATTCAGAGGTCATGGTCATATCCTTATAGTATTTAGTTATCTGTTTTTTTTTTTTTTTTTTTGCGCAGTCGCGAAATGAAATAAATAGGGAACCTGTAGCGGTTATGAATGAATAATTAGAATACACTTTTTAAGGCATTTTAATAAAAGTTAAATATTCAGTTGATTCACATTTCCAACATAAACAAATAGCTTCATAAACAACATTCGGGGGATCTATCCTAGATAAGCGACACACAAGCAAAGTTCGGGAGTCGTCATCTGGGACTAACCTTTCTTGGGGGTCACATCTTTCTGATATTTACAGTCTTTTGTTTTTATGTTTTGACGGTCATCCCTCCCCGGGCATGTCTAGACACGCCGCAGGGGTGGATACATACCCATTGAAAACTCTCGGGGGTCACTATCTAGGAAAGGTCCCATTTGACAATCACAATAATAATAAGTTCGATATAACTTACGTTAACGGCGATTATTATCAACTCAGTAACTTACGGCTTCGAAGTACTGTATATGCCGTACGAGTTACGCTAGTTACTCAATACGTTTTGGTATTGCTGCAGGCGTTCATTGATAACATTAAGGAACAGGAAACAAGTACTTCAAGTAGACAATGCGTTTGTGTAGATTCCGTCATCCGTAGATCTCGAAGTTTGTTACTGAATTTCTAGAGGGCGTAGAATTAATTGAATGTCACTACAAACCACTAAATGATATAGGACGACTTCCAAGCCTATGGCAATGGCTTTAAATAACTTATTTGAGACGAGACGTAATCATGATACCCCGCATTGAGGTGATCTTAACGATCCTTTAAGCAAACGGAAAGAGAAGTTGCTTTGTCATGAAACAAAAATGATCGGTCAGTGTTGCATTTAAACAAAAATTCAATCTCCTGCATGAGTAGCGTACGGTTCTCAGTAATACTCAAATCAGCCACACTTCCAGTTCTTATGACACCAATGACAGGACCATCGTAACACCTCCAAAGAAAGCGCTCATCTAGCGTTCAAATAAAATGCATCATCATGAAAGCCATTTGCAGAGATTCATCACAGCCGATGCTGTATTCGTTACTACACAGATATCATTCATTAATTATTCCAACTTCAGTGTACGATAAGCTTCCATCTGGAAGTCATCGACGAACACAGCACTTAATTAAATTCACGGAACACGAAAACGTGAGTGGCAGGAATTAATGCAACAGTTAGATAAACAAGACAAAACTCACTGTCGATCTAATTTATATAAGAAAACATTTCAATTTTACCATTTCTTCTGTTCGGTTACTAATGTGAGTGCAATTGTCACGGCTTCTATTCTTATCAATAATTATTTAAGGAGGATTTGCAAAATTTAATCATGGACACATGTGACCTTCCGAAGGTAAAAAAAACAATAAATAAATACAGGAGTTAGTTTTCACAGAAAAACAAGGAGTAAATGGAAATTTTAAGGGTTTGGTGTAATAAAACCACAAAAAATGCACTTTTGTTTCCTTTCCACAATAATGTAATTGTTTGTTGCTCAGCAATCAGAATAAGTACATATCCCTGCACTGCGTTCTGACTTGAATGAAGTAAGCAAAGCAACTTGCAAGCAACAAACAAGCTAGCAATGAAAGGTTACGTGGAATGAGGCATCAAGCTATCCTTGCGCAGTATCTCGTGAAGCTATGTAAATCAGGATCACCATACAGGCTACATAAGACGTGAATTTTGTTTTATTCCTTAATGGCAAAGATGTTGCATTTACCTTCACGAGTAACTTAATTTCACGAGGAGACATCAACCTGAAGGAGGAAAAGATGAGATGAATTCGCCAACTGCGCTCTTGATAGCGAGTGCCTATTTTCATACGGAAATTCCACCTCGATCTTGACACTGCGTCCCACCTCAGAGATACCAAGGGGAGGTGTCGACTGTAGAAGGTGCAATTTGAAGAAGTTTTTCGGTTCTTATTAACTTTTTACGAACTAAGGCAGAGATGATTATGCATTATATGCTTTACAGACTCTTCGGACGCGCTTTTCTTTTTCTTTGATACCTAGGCCAAATCTCAGTTTCAGAATAGTAAGTAAACTGTGATGGCGAAAAAAACTAAAAATGTTGAGACTAGGCCAGAAGTAAAGAAGAAATAGACGGAACAGATATCGTTTGTTGACAATCAAGGCCTCGAGTGTGCTATTGAAAAGAGGTGCTAGTACTAAACATGGCGGAAGCTCCTTGGGACGCTGTGTTAAGTACAAGCCCCTCGGGGATCAAAGTATTATATACACCCATTGCTATATAGTATGGTCGACAGATTATGCTAATAAATGATATCTTCTTGCGGCCGTCTACTTAGCATTTACCACACGGTGTTTAGTACCAGCACCTCGGAGTAAGTGACGTTTAGGTAAGCCAAAGTGGCACCAAAGATTCTTACTAAGAATGAATGCGGATTGTGTTAGTCCTTCGGAGACTCAAACAAGGAGCATCTTCACAGGTCGGCTTTACCTGAGAAGTCTCCCGGTGTTACTCACTCAATGGAACTACTTTCCAGCCTAAACACCAGGAAATATCTTTCAGTGGCATTTTTATTTAAATGAAAAAGACTATTTTGGCTACTGACCTTTCTGCCGTATAGAGACTTTTCCCTCGCCTTCTGAGAACCTTCCCTTCCCTTTGAGATATATTGGCAATCCTATAGATTACCATACTTTTCTTTTTTATAAATCAGGACCCCCGAAAAAAGGGGGGGCTGGGGTTCAGCTGATATCTGATATAATTCAAACTCGATAACCATTATTGCTTTAGCGTGACCTGCTTATAAAAGGCTTTCCTTCGCTAATACCTTTCTTGCGACGCTCATCCAGAACTTTCCAGGTCTTCCGTCCTCCTTTTTCCTAACATTTAAAGATACTTACGTTTTTCATTAACTTATTGCTCCATAGAACCGAACCTCTATGGAACACTATGCCTCCATTTTCCCACTTCTCTGTATCGACACTGTTACACCCTTTTAGTTCTTCTTATGCCACAAATTCGAAAATACAATGCAGTGATTGATGCGCAGTAATTTCTCATTCGCATTCGACACCTTCTCTTCACTTCAGTAAAACAGAGTTGGTTGAACAGATCTGGCCACTTACTCTCGAGGTCTTTCATTTTCAGATCTGTTGCGGTCGCACAGTTGCCTCGTTTTCTTCACCTGCTCAAAATATTCAATCCAATGACTCAGGACTGCACTTACTTTAGGAATCATTTCCCTATTAGAACCTTTCAGATTAATTTGTTATTTCCATTTTTCCTTTGCATTCACATAACTGTAGAGCAACTATTTATGCATTTACTTAATTGACTCCTCATGGTCATGTCTCTGTTTTTACCTTTGTACTGTAATTGGTCCTCAAATGGTGTCTTTTTACCCCTAACCCAGTCCTTACGTTTCCCTATCTAACCACTTCTCTATACCCACTATTCCTCTTTACCATTTTTTTGTTTACACTGCCCAATCACTTTTGTCTGAGTGAAGGCCAAAACACCACGCCCAGTCTCTTAAACAAATCATCTTTAGTCTCACGCACCTCATTGAGTCTACAACACATCCATGGATTTTCAAAGTCCCAAGACTCAGAAAAGTTTTTGTTCATCTCCAAATTTTGTAATATCAGTACAGAATATAGGGCTGCAAAAATCCTGATCCCGACCATTTGGTAATTTTCATACCACACAGAGCAGCGACAAGGTATAATCACTCTCTCCTGGCAACCCACAACTTGTCGCTTTTATGCAATGGGGCCAAAATGAATGAATGAATGATAATAAATATATACAATATAATAAATATATATATATATTATATATAATATATATATATATATATATATATATATATATATATATATATATATATATATATATATATATATATATACATTAGTTTGGAATAGTATAGAAATATTATGATAACATTTAATTATAAGAGCGAGTTGTTGATAGACGTTGAATGAATGAAAACCTTGTAGCTGATGTGGTGGAAGACAGGTCGGGGAATACGTAAATTCTTCTGCCATGTAGCCGTTCGAAGTGTACATTCATAGAATTTTCGAATGTTCTACCTTCTGTGAATGGCTAAGTTCCTTTGCAGTTGTCACTCTTTGGATACAGAGCAAATTTCTCATTGCATTCATTTTCCTATGACATTTAATTTTCTATTTTCATATTGCTGCTTACATACGGGAGTAGGGCAAGAGAAGTGATGGACGTGGAAGTGGATGGAATACGAAGGAGAGGAAGACCTAAAACCAGGCGAGGAGGAGAGATTTCATTAGAGATGATATGAGGGAGAAGGGAGTACGGGAGGAAATGACACAGGACAGAGGTAGATGGAAGAGACTCATTAAAAACGGTGACATCGAATAAAAGAAGATACGGGAGTAGGGCTAACGGGGACAATTATCATCAATTAACAGCTACCTAGGAACTGGGTATGGCTTCAGTATCTTATCCCCAAAGCACTGTCAGTTCTGTCAGTCTCGACCATATTTAGCCAGACGACCAAAAATTATTATTATTATTTTTTTTAAATTATGAGGCCAGTGAAATGAAACATATCGAGCACACCAGCTTTATTATCTCCTTACTGTGGATAGTAAGGAAGGAAATGCTAATCATACTGTAAATGATAAATGAGAGGCAGGCGCCTTTGAAACTTCCAAGAACTTTGGCTTAAGAGTCATTACTCCAAAGAGTGACGTATTGCGCCTTTAAAGCCCCAAGAGTCTATTCCCCCACGTTGCTTCGTTTGGGATCTATCCTGCCCACGGAACCTAATTTCACTACTTGCATCGCCGCCATTATTTAGGGTAAACACGATTATTACTGTTTATTATTGTTGGTTTTTTTAGTGTTTCGTCAAAATGTGATTGTAATTAGAGAATACGTTAAAAAACAAAGCAAGCAATGGAAATGTTACCAAGGTTTTCTAAGATATTAGACAATAATTCCTCAGCTCACTTGGTAGTTCAATGTGCTTTTAACAGAGATAGTCTCTTAGGACAGGGAGGATTTGGGGGGGGGGGGGGGAGGGAAGACTATTCATGTTCTCGGAGCCACATAACATTAGAAAAATAATCGACTTAAAAATAAAAAAAAGGGTGTCACATTAAATTTTACGATCGTTATTGGTTAAAAATCTAACGAAGTTTTGGTTACTGACTGGAAGTCAGCAGGGTGACTTTGGAAGACGGGGAGAGGAGCAGCAAACGGCACTTACTTGAGCAGAGAAGTTCTTGTAATGGTCACCAGTTGGTTTTCTGGTGGTCACAGTGAGCAACGCCTCGTATGCCTTCCTGGCCATGTCATTGTTCTCGTCTGTATCGCTGACGTTATACCACGGTTTGTTGTTTTCCGATGTCCTGTGAGGGAACAGTAAAGACAGAAAATGAGCTCAATCAAAAGGCTGGAACGTAGCGGGGTATTGGAAATTAGAGGTGGCGAAGAAGGCTTTCCATTCGATGGGGCTTGAAAATTAGTATTAAAGACCGAGCAGACCAAATGAAACCATGTTAAAAAGTGGAAGGAGAGGTTAACTTTTTATCATAAAAAGACAGAGACAATTGTACAACTTAATCGTTTTGACTTCATTAATTTTGACATCGCTCGAGGGACAAAGGAACTGAAAGAGAGGAATAGGAAATTAGGAAAATAAAATTAGTCTGTTAAATAGATTTGGAGAGGACATGAAAATAGAAAGTGAATGAAGAAAATAAAACTTTTCAACTGTTTATCGAATACTGGATAACAATGCGTTTCTTTCTATCTAATACTCATCTGTCTATCTACTATATATATATGTGTGTGTATGTGTATAACTGGCCTGTTTTGTCAGTGTTTGTATGTCTGTCACGGTGGAAGGGTTTCTTTAAGTTATAAACCTTCCTGGGGTGACACAGACGCCATAAGCAAAGTTTTGTCTGGGTCTGTCAAGTTGTTCGGATTTCTATAGTGGACAATCAAATATACATTTACTTATATATATATATATATTCTTATATGCTGTTTCTCTCTCTTTTCACATTCTATGCTATTCTTAACTTTTAAATTGTGATTTTGTAAATTCTGAACACACATTATTAGAACATATTGCCTCTAACCAAAAATAATGAATCTGAAATCATTGCAAACACTTTTGCAACATTTCATACAGTCACTGAGGGGAAGATATGTATTGCAGATGCAACAACATCCTCAATACATTTGTTCCCCTCAGTGACTGTATGAAATGTTGTAAAGGTGTTTGCAATGATTTCAGATTCAGTATTATTTTTGCTTAGAGGTAATATGTTCTAATACTATATGTTCAGAATTCACAAAATCACTATTTAAACGTTAAGAATAGCATAGAATGTGAAAAGAGAGAGAAATTAGCATTGTCCGTTCGAAGCAGGAAATTGCTGTCATCACTTGAGGTTGCGTGGTTCCAATTTTTTTTTTAAACAATTATACGATGCTGACCGTCGAGAAACCACGTGAAGATTGCATCATCTTTCGAAAGATCATTCTAGACGGATTCTGTCTAAAACGTTTCACATAGGTCTGATACCTTTCATTTCATATAAGTAGTTAAAGATGTTTTTGTATTGCAAACTATTAAATATTACTGGTAATTTAACTTATATATCTCTCGATTTGTCAAAAGAGAATTTGTTGGCTCACAAGTACCTTAAATTTAAAGTGAATAGATTTGTGACGTCACTAAAGGAAATGAAGAAACTTAATTTCATTCGGGAAATTCTATATATATTCATATCTTTTATTTTAAAAGATTTCCATTGCCTGAAATCGTGTAATAATGAGTGTTATTTATGACTGTAATCCCACTTTCATTCTATTTATTGTTTTGAAAGAGAATTTTTGCGATATTAGCTCTCTCTCGTTCCCAAAATCGTTGCCCAACCATTTTGGGGCCGAAACACTGATCAGTTTCCATACTACGAGAGCAAGTTTTTGTTCATTCCGATATCAGAGACCATTCGCGTTAGTTGAGACTCTCTCTCTCTCTCTCTCTCTCTCTCTCTCTCTCTCTCTCTCTCTCTCGTATGAGAGAATTTTGATTTCACATTAACGTAAAGAATAATTGAGATACCAAGGTAAGAGTTTTTTAATAAGTTCAGTGCACTAAACTTAAACATAAAAAGTAATTGAAATTTTTACCATGTTTTCACATGTTGGTGTTGGTGAATTTTTTTTTCTGTGCATTTATCCATTTTTCTTTTTGAAGTGTGTTTTTTTTTTCTGTGTGATTAATGCTTTCTCAGTGTTTGCGTTTATATTCACAATTTGATTAACTTGATTGTTTTCATTAATTAATCATTGCATATTTAATTAAGTTTAACAATATGAATTACTTTGCATTTAGAATTCTTTTAAAATGTTATTATTGTGTAACAACACTTGCGAATTATCTTTCAAATTTTAATTGATACTTAACATTTTGGATTTCATTTAAATAGATGACTTAGTTTTCTTGATTTTTGTGATAAATTAGTTTAGATTTAACTATACTTAACAGTTAATTCAAGAATTAATTAAACTTTGTGTTGTTTTCAAGTAACAATAAATTTCCCTGAGATTGTAAATTTCACTTATAAATTTTAAATTCAATAATAACTTTTTGTATTTGCATTTTATATTAGTGTTTCTTTTCTTTCACTAGTGTATTTAATTTTGTTTAGGTAGAAACATATTGGTAATTGAGCTGTTTTCCTTCAATTTAATTGAAGTGAGTTAAAACCAGGGAAATACTTAGACTTTTAAAAGTTGTCGATGAAATGATGCCCTTTAATCAAATTAATTACATATAAGATTACCTCACACCTGTTTAGTGAACTTAATTTGATTTATAAGTTTTTAAGGGATCGCTTTTGCCTTTAGAGTATTCAGTCGTCTTTTATCCTTGATGAAGGTTCAGGTGCCTGGCTGTTGTTTTGTGACTATTTTATAATTGGTAAGTGTAGTAACCAGATACTTGGCACTTCGTCACAATATACACACACACACACACACACATATATATATATATACACATACATATATATATATTATATATATATATATATATATGTATATATATATATATATACTATAAACACACACATACATATATGTTCATGTCGCGTCTGGATCAAACCTAAGAGGCGAAAGATCGAATCTTAGTTGGGGTACATGAAGTTACCATAAATAATTACAATCAGTTGTAAACTATTCTCAAGAAAAATCGGTGATCTATGGTAGAGCATATAAAAGAGTCACGCGTAGAATAGTTTTAAAACCATCGTAAATAAATTATATCTACATATTTATATACACAGTATATACATTTACATTGCATGTGTCTGTATATACTCATTTGCATTAAATGATTCGCAGTAGTGTGAATATTTACCAAATTTTTTCGGAGGACTATTGAAACCCATGCACTTAGTCCAGGGGCAAATGTATTCCGAAGTTCTTCACAGAGAAGGAATTACAATGTTGTTAGGGTTATCTGATATAACAAAAAAAAGTGGCAATGGCTGGTTGCTTCTTTTCATCCTCTTCACGGAAATATCATTAGCCCAAGGTCAGAACGGGAGTGTGGTTTCTAAGATTAGGTCATCACTCTTTCCTCTCTCCTTTGCTCTGTTTTTACGACTGACTCTCTTTTCACGTTCTTCGCGTCTGTTCTGCAACAGTTTGATCCTCAGGTTGATGGCCTTTCGGACTTTGATGTGAGTATGCACACAAATATTCCTGTTATGTAAAATGCGATGTATGTGTAAAACGCGTGTATATATATATATATATATATATATATCTATATATATATATATATATATATATATATATCTATGTATATATATATATATATATATATATATATATATATATATATATATATATCTGTATATATATATATATATATATATATATGCTATATATATATATATATATATATGTAGGTATGTATGTATGTAAGGAACTCCTTAAGAGTAACTGGCCTCCTCAATCCCAGAGAAAGCCTCTCTCACCATAGGCCCATATATAAGCATCTAGAATGATGGTGCCTTGGTTTGGACGCCGGGACGGTAAGTAACGTCTGTAAAATGCGTTACTGTCGTTCTTGCCAGCATGGGTTACACCATCAATGGTAATCATACCTGTTTTGAAGCCTAGTTTCTTTATTATTATTATTATTATTATTATTATTATTATTATTATTATTATTATTATTATTATTATTTCAGCAGATGAACCCTATTCACAAGGAACAAGCACACCAAAGGGGCCATTGGCTTGAAACCCTAGCTTCCAAAGAATGCTGGTTTCAGCCTCCCACCGCTAAAGACCCCACGCTGCAGCAGTAACTGATCATGATATGGGGCCAGGGATTTTTCATCGCCCTGCTGGGAGACGCAAACCCACCGCGAAAACTGAGTGGCATGCACGACACTAAACACCATAGCAGCAGAGGACCAGATAAAAGAAATTGGTTGTTGAATAATAGAATTTGCTATGGGCTGTAGTCCACGAGTTCGTCTTACGACGTAGAATCCCAAGCAGTTAGAAGACTGTTGTTCCTCTGTTTTTCGGTTTTTGGGTTCCTGGCAAATCGTTCATTTTGTCATTTCCATTTTGGGTGTAATCCATCAAAAATCTGCCCGAGATTCACCTTCGGATTGTTTGCCTCAGTTTCTGTGTCAACCACCCTCAAGCGCTTGCCACTTGAAAAGCGCAAGTTAACATTTAAACTTTGGTTTCGAGTGGCTACGGTGACCAGGAGCGTATAGCATGAATCTTGGACGTTCTGTGCGTTCATCTGGTTGCTATTCGCATTGCACGCCTCATCTCTCTCTCTCTCTCTCTCTCTCTCTCTCTCTCTCTCTCTCTCTCTCTCTCTCTCTCTCTTTTAGTTATGCCTACAATCCTGAGAGTTACTGAAGCCATGGCAGAAACTTGGTTATATTCAAGTTACTGCTTGAAACACATCAAAGATACAACATAACTCTGGGCAGCTGTTGCCTAAGGTATACGCGATACACGTGTGTATTAGCATCTGCATTCTAATCATCAAGTCTGAAAACCACGTCCACATAGACACATGCAAATAATGACCATATGAAGATCTGAATTATATCTAGGCATTTATATCAATAGTGGATAGTAACATTTGTAATTGTAGATCTTCCCATCTACACAAATCAAAATCTTGGCGCTAAAACACTCCAGAGAAGTAACTAGAGTTGTTTTAGACAAGAAAATGCCATTAATACTCAAAATGAATATTTATAAGACAGGTATCAGGGCCGCACTATTATATACAGCAGAAACTTGGGCTCATAAGGGGAAAGAGGAGGGACTGTTGGAAAGAACCGAGACGAGGATGGTGAGATGGATTGCTGGAACATCACTGCTGGAAAGGAGGGAGAGTCAAGGTATAAGAAGAATGTGTGGTATATGTAATGTAAAGGAGAAGGCTGGGGAGGCTCGTCTGAGATACTATGGCCATGTAATAAAGAGAGGAGGTGGAACCAATCATGAGACCTGAGAACGTGCCAGTGATGGGGAGGAAGAGTGTGGGCCGTCAGCAGGAGTGGCGAGGAGGGATATGGGTAAGGTGGGACTTGGGGAAGATGCAGGGAATCGAAATAGATGGAGAAAGTTGACTCGAGCGGCCGACCCTGCTACACACTGGGACTAATAAGGTCGAAAGAAAAATAGTCGTCTATTTGTCGTCATAGTCTAGATTATGTAATGAGTATTCCCTGTATGTCACTCAGTCAGATTAAACGTGATCTTTTAATCCGTCGCAGAAAGCCTGTCCGTTTTAATACCAGTTTATCAAGTGCAGGATACAAACAATGTTTTTAGTCATTAGTCATTACCAGCGATTGTTTTTATGGATATACTTCTTAATATAATCAGTTATTGACCCTTAAGTACGTACTGTATACATCATTTAGAACACAGAAGAATATTTTGTCACCACCGAAGAAAGTCATATTGTATCTTCTCAATGCAGAGGCCAATGGGAGTGGCATTCCGTCACCCATACCCACCCCTGCTCCAAAGGAAATAGGTCAAAGAATGAAAAATGACAAAAGCGAAAGTTGTCTCTAAACGAAGTGATGGACCGAGTTTAAAATGGATGAAACAAATAGATTTCATGCAATTTCTAGAATCACTTATTCGTACACAGTCAACCGTTGAAAGATAAGTCGCAGCTACGGTGGTAGGCGACTGATTGAAAGCTTAACATCTCATTGTTTATGAATAGCTTTTTGTGAGCCGCATCACTCAGAGTTACTGAACATCAGCTAACATAACCAAGAATTTTTAACATGGCTTTTGTTAGATAAATACGTTAATTAATACTGAAAAAACATAAAATACATTTACGTGACGTTATTGCCTATTGTGGATTTACAACTACTATAAACTCCAACAAGAGATTTTGAGTTCTAATGAAATCAACTTGATAAAACTAAGAAATTGGTGTTGGTGAAGAGATATGTGAAGTCATATCATAGTAGCCCCTTGTGTTAAAGTCATCCAGTTCAAAAATATGATGAGTTGCACCAAGGGTGTCAATTGTGTAGATGTACAAAAATATTAAATAAAGATCGAAAAAGGTTCTGTGGACATCTCAGTTATAATCGAAACTGAACATGACTCTGAGGTTTTCATTACAAATTGCAACCAAAAAAAGTTGTCCTGATGAATGTTACGATGGATGCTGGAAGAATGGGAGCGGTTGATTAGTATAATGGCTGAAGGTAAGATGAGAGATGAAGCTAAGGTAATGACGATGTACGGAAAAGATAAAAAGATGAGGGCGAGGCACGGTCTGAGGAAGCCAAGGTAAGAATTATGAAGGGACTGTTGTGCCGATTCTCTTCTATCGAAGTGTGTAACTAAGAAGTATTAGAAAGGAAGAGTGGCAAGCAGATTTAAACGGGCCACATAGATATTCTAGGAGGCAATTTCCAAGCAGACTGCCTTGACAGTCGCCATCGATTCACAAGTGACTTCATGAAGTAAAACGCGCGTGATGATAAAGAGTGAAATATAAAGGTCGAAGCTTTTAACCCAAATCGTTTACATCATAAAAGGGGCCATAGGTCTAGGTCCGTGGAAGAGCTTTGGACTTGTACATGTAAGCATTATTGTTGGTTACACCAATCTATTTGCAGTTAGTATCTTCTCACAGCTGGGTGGAATTCTCAGCGGCGAGATGAGCAAATTCACGAGATGTATGCCTGTATTCCAACAGCCCCGGTTTTTTTTAGCCATGCCCCTAGGTTAGGTTAGGTAGGATTAGTCCAAGGAATCTGGCTTAATTTGGGTGTGGGAGACACAATGAGATAATTTTCAAGATTTTATGGTTGGTTTTTAAAGATAAGGTGTCCCGCTTTTTTCAGGGAAGGGTCCTGGTAGGTACTGGGTTCCATCTCGGGAAAATGCAGTGCCCGGTTGAGCGACCCGTAGCCCTACTAGCAAAGATGATCGATGTGTGTCTCTTTCGAGAGGATGCGGGACGTATTGACAATTTAATTGTAAATCATTGCGAAGAAATGAGTCAAAGCACTATTGTCTTAAAGGAGTTTCTAAGTCTTTTGAATTCATCTTTATCAGTTTAAGAAACTGCTTTCCCCATCATCCAACGCCCACCCCAACTCCATGTCCCCCCATCCCCTCTCACTTACTTGCCTCCCCTACCCCGGTATACCTGACTATAGAGATTGCATTTCAAAATTAGCATCACATTTGCGGCTGACATTATCAAGAAACAGAAGATGGAAACTGAAGGTCAGGTGTAATAGGGAGCGACTGGAGAGAGAGAGAGAGAGAGAGAGAGAGAGAAGATAAGTCATTGGTAGACTTACTCACTAACAAGTGATCATTGTTGGAGATATGTTTTCATAGAAATCGGTAATTAAAACGATCAAGATATTAAAAAAAATGTTATTGAAGGAGAAGAGAAAGATTTTTTTTTTAGGGGGGAGGAAATTAAAGAAAACTATTAAAGGTTTATTGAACGAGATTAATGATCATGGCTGAACTAACAAAGCGGTCACATATTACTGAGATGGGAGCAGCTCAGGGGAAATTGTGCGAGATTAAACTACTGGGAAATTGTTCTTTTTCTCATCTTGGCAATGCTGATTACGTTTTACGTGTAGGATTGTTTTTTATGTGTAACATATAATTCATAGTGATGGTTATTATTATTGTTATTATTTTTATTTTTTATTTTTGGAATTATGATTTTCCCCCAGAGAGCTTTGCTGTTTTTGACGCCGGTATATGATGCAATCTATTATTTACACTTGAGAAATACCACACAGTTTTCCTGATAGGAGAAAAAGCTACCTTATTCTAATCTTAATTCTACTCAAAATGTCTTATGAAGGTTTTCTCCATTTTATGGTTTTATAGTTTTCTGACAAGAGAACTATTGTGTCGGTTTCGTCTGTCCGTCTGCACATTTTTCCTGTCCGCACGTTTTCTGTTACCCCTCATATCCTAAAAGTTACTGAGGCTAGAGGGCTGTATTTTGGCATGTTGATCATTCACCCTCCAATCATCAAACATAGCAAATTGCAGCCCTCTAGCTTCAGTGCATTTTGTTTTATTTAAGGTTAAAGTTAGCCATGATCGTGCATCTGGCAACGATATAGGCCAGGCTACCACCGGGCCGTGGTTAAAGATTTGGCCGTAGCTCATACAGCATTATGCTGAGACCACCGGAAGAAAGATCTATTTTCGTTGGCCTTGATTGTACGTTATACAGAAAACTCAATTACGCCGAAGAAACTTCGGCGCTATATTTACTTGTTTTTTCATGAATGCTGAAGAACTTACAACTGCAGAGCTTCGGTTTTACGGTCAATGTTGGCATAAATGTGTCGTGAAACGTCAAAGTGGTTTAGGATGCCAAGATATTGATTCTGACAATATCAATCTTGGTTTAGATTACTTTATACCTCGAAGGAACAATCTTGTGTAAGTTTTTTTTTTTTTTTTTTTTTTTTTTTTTTAGAGCCGAATCAACATGATTTTGTCTAAATATTTGTTGATATTCTAGGAACAAGCGATAAAGGACAGTGACCTCCAATCTCCGACAGAAATATTGAATAGAATGTTCATATGTAGATGAAGACAATATCCGAATGCACAGAAGAAGTGATGATTAATGCGTAAAAAAGAAATTCAGCCGTAAAGCAGGTCGTTTTACGATAGCATAGCAGCCTCTCCTAAGCCTACGAACTTAACATCCACAACATAGGAGAGTTTTTTTTTTTTTTTTTTTTTTTTTTTTTTTTTTTTTAAAGAATAGCAGACCTCTAGTGGTGGAGCGAAGGGTACAAGGTCACCTACTGAAGATTGTTATTGGTGTGCACTGAACACAAAGTAGACTGATAACGGGATAAAGAACGAATAACTTCGAAGGATTATTTCATTTACAATTCCGTGATTCTCAAAGTGTGTGCCTAGGGGTGCCACAAGATTGTCATGAATTTTGTCTTGGCTAGAGCATCTCAATGATCATTTGTAAAAAAATAAATAAATAAGAAAAATAAAATATAAAAAAGAATGCAGATCTTCATATAATTATTCTCAATGTGTCAACTCAAATATATATAATATATATATATATAATATATATATATATTATATATGTGATGGGTATGTATATATATATATATATATATAATATATATATATATATATATTATATATGTAGTATGTATGTATATAGATATATATACTTATATATATATAAATATATATAATATATATATATATATATATATATATATCTATATATATATATATATATATATATATATATATATATATATATATAGTCACGCGATATGGTGGGACGGCGAAGAAGAGATGCCACGGTAATGACTACACTGAAAACCATTGATTGAAATACGTACTCCTCAATTTTTTTTAAATCGTGCCACTTAATGACGCTAAAGTCAGAGAAAGTTCCATTTTGCCAGTTTTATTTTCCTACAACTAACAGGAGTTTTATTTTGCCTACAACTAGAAATATGGAACATTTTTAGTTGTTGGCAATTGTGGAATCCTCTGACGTCCAAATGCTTCAGAGAGGAGCGAGTTTATTCCTGCTTTCTGCTGACGTTTCCTGAAGTTAGGGTAGTTCCGTCCCCTCATATTTGTTTATTGATCCCTTTGTCTCTGTCTGTAGACTGATTCCCCTCTGAAGCCCTCTCGGGTTGACAGTCTGCTGACTCTGTCCATGAGGGTTATCAGCGGAAGATTCAAAGAAAGATAAGAGAAAAAGCACATATGCCACGAATACCAGACTTGACACGACTAAAAACTAACTATGAACACCAGCGTCACCTGTTTCCCACCGGTCGTTTTAAAAAACTGAATGTTTAAGCGCACAATCTTCATTTTTCTAGGCTATATAATTTATAAAATAAGAGCCTTATGGTTAACAAAGTGATTTGGAACACGCCTAAACCTACAAAAATATTATAGGATGGATCGATATTCATTAGTTAGACCTAAAACGACCCAAGGGTATTTAATGTTTAAATGCAGGCTATAGCTCAAGATGCTCAAGGCCTCACAGTTCGATTTTTCAGCAACCATGGCCACTGCTTGTGACCTGAATGCATTTCAATACAAATATAGGCATGTCTGGCATTCCTTAGTTACAGGTCATCTAAAGTACCTTTGATATCTTCCGCCTCGTTTCATCTGTTAGCCCTGACAAGTTAGCTTCTATAACTTTTTTATCCCAACTCCTACTAATGTATTATATGGAGGAACAACCGCATGATACATGATACACGACGTCACTAGCGTTCATTATATTTACATGGTTTTCAGCTTACTTGAACTTGTGAGCTCTGACCTCCTCATAAATGAGGTTCAGAGGTTTACATTTATGTACCGGCAGTGTTGTCTGCAGAAGACCCAATTTGCACTCAGTTTCAATCTTTGTCTCAGTTACTTACTCTTAGGTTTCTTTTTCTGAGAGACATTCAATCTGTTTATGGTATCATTTAAGAGTGAATACAGAAACAAAGCACTGGACGTTTCCCAGTGAGATAAAAAGAGACCTCGAAGTAAAGGGAGCTTTATAACGACGCGAAAGTATAAAATTGAAGTGCTTGCAGACATGACACTGGAAGTTTCCACTTGAGTGACGCCCATTATCAGACACTCGGGCTAATATTAACCGCGCTGTGAATAAGACCTCTTTTTCCAGTCTAGTTTTTTATGAAGCATTTTCGAGCAACGGTTGGCGATGCTTATTCAGTGTATCAGGGTAAATGACACAGCCTCGACAGGCAGCCATATTTTCTCTTACGGCGCAGCGACCATTGTCCTGTTTTCTGCACATTCCCCTATTGTCTTCAATCGAAAGAAAAAAGAAGAAAAAAAAATGTAGGAGGGAAGAGTTATTATTAGAAATCTGGGAACAGGCAACCGCATTGTTCTGCATGACACCGTTGGCTATCGCCTTCTTGTGTTTTCGGTCAGCGTCTCGTCTTCAGTTGAAAAGGAAAATGGATGAGTTAGCCAAACGCAGAGAAGGTTCGACAATGACTGTCTACTGACAAAAACGATCGAAGAAAGCAAGTCTTTGATGCTCTGATACAGTCACCACATTTTGACTCAAATGAAAAATGTAATTAACAACTAGGATTTGAGTCGCAGAAAGGTAGAGCGATGGGGAAAAATTGGACCAGTGCTATAATCTGCGAACCAGTGTCGTAGAACTTCCCCTGTGAAAACTGCTTTTTCTAATACCGGTCAGTTCGAGTTGAGCATATTCTAGTCGTGTGCTTTGTTTAACGTAGATATTGATCCTAGATTCGTGTTATAAATAACAGAGATTCCAGTGAATATACAATTCAATGTATTTTGAAATCCGATGACGTTTCTGTTCAACATATTGATTTTAATTGTACTTTATTCATGTTGTTTTATCTTAAACTCCTAATTATATGTAAAGGCAAAGAACCCTAGGTGTGCTTCACCAATTGCTTGCTTTATGCGCGGCGGTATCAAGCAGAGAATGACTCGTGGCTTCTTCCCTGTAGGCACCCATACAAAATTTTGAAGTTTCTTGTTAACACAAGCGCTGTTCATGTTTCTTTATTTACCCTTCTGTGGAAGTCTTACAAAGACAGGGAGCTATTACCCAATCATTCTTGGTTACATTAGTTGACTGAAGAACAAGAGAAATTGAATCTAAACTGAGTTCATCGCAGGTCACAAAACGACCCCGATTGGAGAACATAAATACCCTGGGTAATTCTTGGTCTACATACGGCGCTAAACCTAGAAATCATTGGTGCTCGAGAACCAGTGGGGGCTGATGCTAATCGTCCAGACGGATGTACGAAAAGTCGTCCGAACAATCAGAGCGCACGTCCTAAAATACAAAAATTCCAAAAAGCACTCATTCCAAACCACACCCGACAACCTTCCCTAACACTGCTGTAAAGAGTTCATCATTCCCAGCCACTGACAGGAAAAACAAAGCAGCGAGCAAGGTCTGGGTATCACAGAGGACAGGTTCAAACCAGTGGGTCCTGGTTCAAGTTAGCCTTCCTGAGGGACGAGCACTTCCCTCGTTGTGTACCCGATATGTCTCCGCCTACTCCGAGGTATTATATAGTACTTTAGTACTATATAGCATGTCGTGTTTAGAACTAGCCCCTCGGGGATCAAAGTATTATATACTCCCATTTCTATATCGTGTGATCGACAACTTACCTATATTAATAAAAAATAACTTAAAACGAAAACGATTCAGTGCCGTGGACAACGAAAAGAGTGAAAATAGACATGCGTATCTAATCAATTCATTCAAGGTGCGTGTACGGTTGTATGATAACATCCAACGAAAAATGTGGCCATTCATCTTTTTTTTTTTTTAATAGTATCACAAAGAGTCATTAGTGAGGCCAGCAACAAGAAAATTTTTTTACGTTTTGAACAATCATCATCATCATCATCCAGGTGCCACATCCCAAAGACGTCGGCAATCATGGCTCGCCATTCCTCTCTATTTTCGGTTCTCTGCAGCAACTGAGCTGCAGACATTCTTCCTCCAGTCATTCTCACCAATCCATCCATATGTTTTTGTCTAGGTCTCCCTCTCGGTCTCCTTCCATTGATCTTACCAGTGAGAGAGATGTTCTAGTTCTTGTCTTCTCAATATGTGACCCACAAACCGCATTTGTCTACCTCTCACTGAGGCCAAAAGCTGTCTTTCAACGCCTACTCTCTCTAATACTTCCTCATTAGTTTTCCTTTCTGTCCATGATATTTTTGACATCCTTCTCCAAAACCACATTTCTTCAGCCTGTAACCTCTCCTCGTCTGCCTTCCTCAAGGTCCAAGTTTCACATCCATACAACAATACAGACCAAACGAAATTGTTCACAAATCTCCTCCTTAGAGTCATAGACATTTTCGAGTTGGTGACTAATTTCTTGATCCTACCAAATGCATCTTTTGCCCTGGATATTCTCTTCTCGATCTCTTTTTCGCATTTTCCATCACTTGTGAGAATGCATCCTAAATAATTAAATCTGTCAGTTTGTTTAACTGTTTCAGCATTAATTCTTATATCTATTCTTGGGGGGATTTCATCCTTGGTGATAACCATAACTTCTGTTTTCTTAATAATTATTGACAGACCTCTTTCTCTGCTTGACTGGTGTAAAGTACTGATTAAAGCTTGAGGTTTATCATGGGAGTCTGCAACAAGTGCTGTTTCATCAGCATATCAGATATTATTAATATTGACTCCTCTAACCTTCCATATCTCTGAAATCTCTCATTATCAGTTCACTATATATATTGAAGAGATCAGGTGATAACACAGCCCTGTCTTACACTTCTCTAGATGTGCCGAGTCTCTGATTCATCATCTTCTACTTTCACTGATGCCTCTGGATTCCAATATAAATTCTCTATCAATCTTAGATCTTTCCCATCGATATTTATCTGTTCTAGTATCCTTAAAAGGTCTACATGTCTAACCCGATCAAAACCCTTTTCATAGTCAACAAAACAAACATAAAGCATAAATACGCTTATTGTCAAACGTTCACTAAAACGTTTACATGATTATTTCTGAACGTTTACGTATATACTGCTCCCGAATGAACGAGTCGTGTGTATGTACATTTTTGTTTGCGACCTTCCTTTTCCATTGTACATGTAAACAATTATCTTTAATTACTTTTTAAATTCTTTGAATCACTTTTTCTATCTTTTTTTATTACCTTTATTTGGTGTTTTGTACATTAATGCATTTTCTTACCGCGTATTTTTTAGATAGCTTATACACAATTTTTTTTATTTTACAAAAGTTTACCTAGATTTCATTTGCATGCAAGATAACGTGTATCTCGTTATCCCTACTATTTTTTGTGTACTATTTGAGCCGTGCATTATTTTCACTGTTTATCCGTCTGTGTCAGGTGGTACTCCCATACTATAGGGTACACCTATGATCATTCTATTATCTGTTTTGCATATTTGCGATATATACACAAAACAACAATGATTCACGGTTCCATGAACTGTCACCATATCCAACTAAAGTAGTAAGTGGAACAGTAACCGATTCATTATTAATCACGTGTTATTTTCCCTATGTTCTGGTAAATCATATATTCACAGCCTTCACGGAGCATCTTCGTTATCAATGGGTCGTAAATCACCAAGATCACCTGAACCTCGTGATCCCGGTGCTCCCTACCCCCAAAAGCCCCTGTTACTGCAGGGGTAGGGCCCATTTCATTCTGCTGGCGGATCGTATCTCAACAGAAAATGTACGGGCTTTTTAATGAGCAAGAGCCCGGGCAGGGCATAACGTCAACTAAATCATTAATAATGAGAAAAAAAAAAAAGTGTGTACTCTGGACACCTTGAGTATGAGATGATTTTATGATGTTATAGGATTCCATGTGCCGACACCATATGACACTGCTTGATTGTCGACCAACAATGTACGGACCAGACTAGGATGTTTGATATACCTGACCGTTCGACCATGGTGCATATTATGCACACACACACACACACACACATACACACACTGCTGGCTTGGCGATGGCGACATTGCAAAAACCCGGAGCCTGCCAACCTAGCGGTCTGAAAACTCGGGAGGGTCAGTAGGAGAATAGGTACTACCAGCCCTCAGGGGTGGGGGTTAGCGGCACACTGGCCACACTGTTGGCCAAAGAAACAGATCAGGGCCTGCCCTATGAGCCTAGCAAAGGCCCAGAAGGACTTTAACTTAACAAATATATTATATATATATCCATATACTATATATATATATATATATATATATATATATATATATATATATATATATATATATATATTATATATATATATATATATTATATGAGTGTGTGTGTGTAATGGCAAGAACTTTCAATATGAAGGTTTTTATTTCCTATCGAGAATTGAATTTAAAGTTTTAGAAGTATACTGTACTTTGAAAGTTTCAAAAGCAGTCAAAACGATCAGATCAGAGGGTGTCTATTTGGGCCACAAACCTCCGTGTCATGACTCAGTGCAGAGAAAGGTGGCACTCTCAGCAACCTCCGGTTCTTAAAGTCACTCCCAGGGGCTTTGCTGATCTCGACCTTAATTTTCTGCCCCTGTGACATTTCCCTCCTGACTTTGTAATTGTTAACTACAAGCTGCTTATTTTGTGGTTGTACTTACAAGTTTCTTCGTTCGTTTTTAGCCTATAAATACAGGTATGTCGAAGACACAAGTCGCAAAAGAGGTCATTCATTTTCACGCTGTATAATGGATTCTTTGATACTTAGATAACATGATTATGTTTTAAGTTACTTGGCGTCGATATATTCGTAAAAAGAAGCTTCCATACTGCCGAAACTAGCAATAATCTTCTTCAACAGCTTGATTATAGTACAATAATCGTGATTTCATGAGAAAGGTTTCATAATCATTTCTAGGTTTTAGATTTTAGCTGAATTGGGTCTGATTAGCATTTCTTGAAAATATTGTTACGTATTCCTTGAACATATTACTACGCATTTATTGAAAAGATTATTACGCGTTTCCTGAATATATTACTCCGTTGTGTTCATTCCACTTTCAGTAATAACTTATGTTAATTACTTGCCACGTCAGGTAGATTTATTTATTGAATGGTGGTGTATTTAGCATCGAGACTGCTGACATTTCAAAATTATGGATGATAATGATGATAACGGCGACCTATTACGTAACTAAGCAACGGGTGACTTGGTGCTACCCCTTTTTATGATACAAAGCCGAAAAAATGAAATAAATAAATAAATAAAAAATGTTAAAAATGCGCCGAAGCCTCTTCGACGCAATCGAGTTTTCTGCACAGCGTATAATCCTGTTTAAAATTCCCAGTCACTACCAACTGACTTGGAATTGAAGCTTCCAAAGCAGACCCCACACTGCAGCAGTAACTGATCATGATACAGAGCCAGTGATTTTTCATATTCCTGGGGGAGACGCGAACCCCCAGGGACGTCTGAGCGGCATGCCACGACGCTCACCACTATACCAGCGGACCAGCTTAAATGTAAAGAATTTTTGTTTATTTCTAATAAGGAATTCGTGCTGGACACAAAAAGACGGAGGAGAAAGAATTCGCTGTAGGCACCAATCTGGCCAAGGTAGGAATTCCCCCCGAATTGGCAAAGGCGAAGGGAAAGTTGGACTGCTGTTGTTATCGCCTGCTAACGGCAATGAAGGAAAGTTTGTTTGCCCATTAGCCCCTTTTATCGCCTTTTGCCACCGTTTCAGCGGAGAGAAACTTTCATCGCTCTGTACATCCCTCTCCCTCACCCTCACCCTTCTCTTACGCCACAGCTTCACCATAGATGGGACTCTACGCTTTGGGTGTGACCCATTTCCATAAATACTCACGTGTAATACCTGGTTTTTCATTTTTCTTTCTTTCTCATTTCCATGAAATTCTTTTGTTCAGCTGCTATATAGTCATCGCTGTATGAATTTTGGATCACAGAATTTCTTGAACAAACGAAGTTTGACGAAGATCAGTATTTGTAAGCAGCTTGTTTGTTCTCCTAT
The DNA here is from genome assembly GCF_015104395.2 of Macrobrachium nipponense. Classification (NCBI taxonomy): domain Eukaryota; kingdom Metazoa; phylum Arthropoda; class Malacostraca; order Decapoda; family Palaemonidae; genus Macrobrachium; species Macrobrachium nipponense. The sequence continues at coordinate 55,618,516 of NC_087200.1, forward strand.
AGCACTCTATAACATTTGTGGGTGTCTCAGATATCTACAAAAACCTTTTGTGAGTTTCAGCAACTTTTTGGAACAAAGTAGTTGATCGGATTTTAAGATATTAAAAGATACATATGTGTGGAGATACAGTGTTAATCTCTCTTTATTATTGCTATTATTATTATTATTATTGTTATTATTATTGTTATTATTATTATTATTTTCCGTAGCAGATTAGAAGGACAATATCTCATACACAGTATCATTGTAATTCGCAGCATCAAAACGGACAGCACAAAACAATGAAGCCCTTAGTTTCTCTGCGACGACACATCTCATCTTCATTTCCTTCACACGTCGTGTCGTCCCAACCAATCACACCCCCCCACCCCCCACCCACAACACCCTGTCACCTTCCAACTTTGCTTCGTCAGAAAAGGAGGTATATATCTCTCAGTTCCTGAGGGGACAATCAATACCGTTATCGTAACTCTTGATATGAATGCCTTGTTGTGAAGGGACTTTATACTCTGGATGGGTTGCAGGAGTGTCAGGATGGGTAAGGTTGGGGGGGTGGGTGGGGGCGCTGGAAGCCCATTGAACTGCTGGAGTTCGTCCGCTCAGGATACAAAGAAGAGTGGCGAAGTTTGCCTCTGGAAGTGCCTGTCTTCTTCGAAGTTCTGGCATTTGGCGGATAATAACGTCACTGTGAGGATGTACGTGGTTTACGTCCGTTTCGATATCATTAGAGTCCCTCCCGATTTATGAATAAACAAACGTATATCTCTAACATCCATAAAGGATTCAACTACGATCTTAGCAACTGCAGCGCCACTTGTCCAGAAAAGAATAATGTTATATCGGCATAGTGGCAACATTCAAGTGTTTATCTAGCACAGATGTTAGGATATCATTCCGGGTTTGGCCACCCAAATTCCACCTGAGGGATACTGCAATTGATCATCTGCCTCTGTCAGATACCGAACCCGTGCCTTTCGGACAAGATACAGTGATAGATAGAAAACTCATCTATGCACCTACCAAGAAAGACATTAGCTGATTTCGGCTCTAACGTACATTTTCACGTACAAAACTTCATAATTAACCTAGTTTCAAAGCTTAAACATTCAGCTATCACATTTGAGAAGGATTGGTTTCGATTCTAAATACAGAACCTCAATTCGACACTATTAACAGTAGAGTCAAAGTCAAGCTATTTATCTCTAGATGACGGAATAAATAAATAAATACATTGTCTATTACTGTACCTAAACCGAAAGATAAAGCTTCGAAAACTGACTGTGGGAGGTGCACTTATTAGTATAATACATCTTTGGTGTAAGTTGCTCCGACAATGAACTGATTTTTAAGTTTTGTTTCGAGCGTAAGAGGAAAAATCTCATTATATATACGTATATATATATATATATATAAGTCTATCACATTACCGTGATTCATATACATATATCGAACTACAAATGCGGTGTCGGGGTAGTTTAAGGCTTCACTGCCAGTCCTGGGATTGGGAAGTCGCTGGTTCGCGCCTGTCGATGGCCAATTCTATTATCGCTTAATAAATTCCCCCTCGGTTAAGCATATATGAAAATATATTAATTCCGAGGTAGAGCGAATTATATATTAAAGGACATTTGTAGTTCGATATATATATATATATATATATATATATATATATATATATATATATATATATATATATATATATATATATATATGTACATATTACTATTTGTTAAGCCTTCCATGAACTCTTATGAAGCGTTATCCTCTTTGTCATTCACCAGAATATTCCTTGTAGTACATTCATTTACTTTTCATTGCAAAATATTAAAATATGAATATAGATAAAAGGTCGAAGAAACCTTACAATTTGAAAGCTATCGATTCGTTCGGTTCCTTTATGTATTAAACTGCAGTAATGTAGAGATGATAAATATCTGAACAAAAAAAGGGACAGGTTAGAAAACTGAGAACCGGCGACGAAAACATTGCAATGTAAGTGATAATGAAAATCTAATGAATTTATTCCTATAAATACATTTGAAATCGAAATAAGGATAGAGTAGTTGAATGGGTACTTCTAAATAGTACACGATTCCTTAGCTACTATGAAAGGAGGAAGCAAACCTTTAATGCAGCGTCAATATCGGGTTTTTAGTGTTTGAAGTCGGCACTTTTTCTGTCCGCCCTCAGATCTTAAAATCAACAGAGGCTAGAGGGCTGCACATTGGGATCTTGATCATGCACCCTTCAATCATAAAACATACCAAATTGCAGCCCTCTAGCCTCAGTAGTTTTAATTTTATTTAGGGTTAAATTTAGCTATATCGTGGTTCTGGCCACGATATAGGATAGGCCACCACCGGACCGTAGTTAAAGTTTCACGGGTAGCGGCTTATACAGCATTACATCGAGACCACCGAAAGGTAGATCGATTTTCGGTGGCCTTGATTTTACGCTGTAGCGGCTGTACAGAAAGCTTCATTGCGCCGAGGAAATGAATTGTATTTACTCGCTCAGAAAATGTATTGAAAAAGAAAACAAGGACAAGACTTTAAGAAAATAGAGGCCTATGGTAAACCATGAAGTCAACTTTCCTCGTACTCACCCCGAGAAGATCTCTATGTTGAAGAAGGCGTAGTCTCCGGAGGTGACCATGTTCAGTCGGTAAGCTGCCATCATGATCCGTCGAATGTTCCCCGACGACCCGCACATCACCAGAACTGAAAGCAACAACAGACCATTTCTCAATTAGATTTGTCAGGAGTGCTGACTGTTTGATAAAAATCCGTATATATATATATATATATATATATATATATATATATATATATATATATATATATATATATATAAATATGAGCGCTGTTATGAACAAGTTGATTCAGCAATCTGTAATGTTGTGCCTGGAGACGGCGAGATTCTTTTCGCTCTTCGCAATCTCGAATTCAGCACTTCTGGAGTTGTGGTAATTATCAACACTGTATACTTTAGGGTCAAACGTAAACTACAGGATGTAATAAGCATTTTTATTCCAATTACCAATTCTCTAAGTCCTAATAAGAAAAAACAATCACAGTAAAGTTGAATTGAATGCAATATAATATAAATTGAAAGCACCTTTGAAGTCAGCTCAACTTCTGCAATATCCCTGATACATAATTTTTTTCTTATGATTAGTTTCATCACAGTGGTAAAGTTTTTCCCCTTTCGGGTTTTATCGTTTATATATAATTATATATATATATATATTATATATATATATATAGTATATATATATATATATATATAGATATATATATATATATATATAGGATATATATATATATATATATATATATATATATAGGACGTTTGTAGCTCGAATAATAGTTATATATCATACATACTATATATATATATATATATATATATATATATATATATATATATATATACTATATATATATATATATATATATATATATATATATATTATATATATATATATATATATATACATACATACATACACTATCCTTTAACAGTTGATTGTCAATGGCAAGGTTTCGTAAGAAATCACAAGTCTATAAATTGCAATTTGCAAATATTAATTAGTCAATATAATTTGTGATGTGGCAACAGTTCTTTATGAAGTGAAACTATTGAATACTGAAGAGGTCACTCAAAGACAAAAGGCAAAGAAAGGAAAAATTCACTGAAATCTTACAACAACCAACCTATATAGTATCACTCATTATTTTGAGTTCTTAATGATCGCAAATCCTATTTCATAGCCAACTGTCCAAGGATGAGGATGCCTTTCCTTATCACTTCCTTCATGGTTTGAAATTATTATTTCAAAGCCTGCACTTTGGTATGATGTCCAGATGGTCACAGTTGTTCCGGATACACAAATGCAAGAGGATTTCCATGGAAATATCCAGTCATTACTTTCAGTTTGCCTTAGAAAGAAAGCGAATGACGCTGGTGGTGTCATCTTTCCCAATGAGTCAAGAAAGACACACTGGTGTGTCAGGTACAGTTGTGACTGATTGATTGATTCCTAGATTTGAGGCATACATGCCAAGCCCTGGGGGTTGGGCATGGGTGGGTGGGGGGCAACTAGGACCATTCAGCACTGAAAAGGAAATTGACAGTGAAAAGGTCTGAAAGGTGATACAGGTGGGAAATCTTCAAAGCAGTTGCGCTATGAATCAACTGTAAGGATTGGGTAGAAAGTAAGATAATAGAAAGAGAATATGAAAAGAGATAGAGTAAAAGGAATGAACGTTGTTGCAGCTAGGGGCAGGGACAGCCTTGGACAGCACCCTTTTACTTGTAAGAGCTTTCCGATGAGTCGACATTTTAGATTCTCATTTGTCAAAGAAGGTCTTCCTCTCCTGAAATGTCTATATTACCTCAACTTCACAGAGCGAAAGCGAGGGAGCGAGTGTTTCTCTAGAGGTCATACATTTTAAATTCCAGTCTCTTTGATCCCTCTGGACGATGAAATTTGAGTAATAATTGAATACAAAATATCAGTATCTATTAATATGTCCTAGCACAAGGCCGTCAAATCGCATTACCAGGTTGTTCGATCATTTCTGTAGATATATGATGCATCAAAGACCTTCAGTGACATTCAAACTAATGGATTTAGTGTCCAGCCAAAAAATAAAGCAGGATTTCTGGTCAGTCCTCTCCTTTTCTCCTCTTAACTTGTTCACTTTACTCCTGCTCTACTTGTACGCAACTATATCCTCCAACTCAGCAGACTGTACTTTATTCCAGGAGTCAAATATGAAATTCATTCAGCATGGTTTGCTATCTCTGGAATACCCCTAAAAATGGGCATATTTCTTTGCAGTTACGATTCAAAGAAACTGATCTATCTGGCAGTGGAGAGAACCGATTGAAGGTAACCTTCGCAAAAATTTTCACTTGTGGGAAAGTGACACTCCTGCCCTGCCTCAATTCATATAGATTTTCAGTGATAAAGCATTGAATCAAATTTGCATCTGTAGCCGATGTTTAACCCGGGAAGAGAGAGAGAGAGAGAGAGAGAGAGAGAGAGAGAGAGAGAGAGAGAGAGAGAGAATGGTTCGACTTTCCTTTAATTCATATCGACTCTCAAGGCTTAAATCACATTTGCATTGATATTCAAGCCTAGCAACGAGACCTACAGCTTATTGTGGGATCCGAACCACATTATATCGAGAAAGGAATTTCTAATCACCAGGAATAAATTGTTGTAGCTGTACATTTGTAAAAGGACTGGACTCACTTATATGTTAAAGTGTCCGTACACAGCCCTTGGGCTGTACTTGAATGGTTTGCGAATGCAAACAGCAGTGTGTTGGGAGATGTTGACAATCCCTCTCTCTCTCTCTCTTCACCCTCTTCTCTCTCTCCCTCTCTCTCTTCATCTTCTCTCTCTCTCTCTCTCTCTCTCTCTCTCTCTCTATCTCTCTCTTTGCTGGCAGGAAGGATATACTCTTCAATTTTCTTTCTTCATCTTGGTAAATTAGAAGGATGTTGGGGAAACACGGAAGTTAGCCAAA
>NC_087200.1:55629055-55659055 GCF_015104395.2 Macrobrachium nipponense
GGATATATATAAAAATAGGATGAAAATATCTCTATTCGGAGATCGAAAAATATCATCTTATTCAAGTACAATTCTCAATTATCGATTACCAAAAGTCTCACTTTTTCGAAATAGTAATAAAAAAAAAAGAAACACGAAAAGACACTTTTCCTTTCCACTAGGACAAAATTTACTGCTCCTGCCCCCCGCCCCTCCCACCCCCCCCACACATAGTCATTTCAACCCTTTCAGACCTGCCCAAAAATTGAGCATTCCGGAAGGTGAAGTGTCCTTTATTGCTACCTTATTTTTGACATCTTATATTTGCTACTTCACGGTTTTCAGTTTTCTGTAAAAGAAAAGTACCGAGATAGCTGTTTGTCAGTCTGTCTGCACCAATCCTATCCACATCCGCCCTGAGGCTAGAGGGCTGCAAATTGGTACATTGATAATCCATCCTCCAATCATCAAACATACAAAATTGCAGCCCTCTAGCCTCATTAGGTTTTATTTGAGTCACGGTTAACGTTTGCCATGATCGTGGATCTGGCAACGCTACAGGCACGAACAACACACACCACCACCAGGCCGTGGTTTAAAGTTTCATGGGCCACAGCTAAGAATTTCAAGGGTCGTGGCTGAGAGTTTCAAACAGCTTTATACTCTGCAGAAAACTCGATTGAGACGACTTGTTCATCTTCCTCAAAGGTGATCATCCTTCTGTTATCTTTTCATTTATTATCTTTCTATTTAATTTTCTATGGTTCCTTAAATTTATAGTCATGACCCTTTTAATGTCTGTTAAATTGGGCGTTTCTGTTTACTTTTAGAATTATATATACAGATTTTGCTTTTGGGCTTACTTTCTTTTGGCTTTTTTCTATTCTTTGTTTCGATGCCCAGTTCCTCAACAGCTGTTTTATTCTTGACGTTTTCACTTACTCGGGGAGTAAACCTACAAACTACTTTGTTGTTGTTGTTGTTGGTGGTGTAGGAAAGCCCAATGGAAGAGCCTAAAAAGGTCTGAAAAAGGTGTTTCGCATTGAGTTAAAGATACAAGAATTTCCGGATGGGATGTTTATGATATATTTATTAGAATGAAAATGTAAAAAATAAATAATGTGCATGTTAAACGGTGCAGAACAGTTATTCCTATTAAAATAGCGTATTTATTTTAATTTTCGGTGGTGAAACAACTCTCTATTTGACCGCAGATTTTAGCACATTTTATTTTAAGTCAAATCAGGAATGTAATGTTTACAACTTATGCGTGAGGGGAAAATCTTGCATGCGTCCCGAAAAAGCTGGAGGTCTAATCACGCCTTGTTGCTCTCACAGAAACTTTCAGAGATGTTAAACCGTTAAGGAGCTGGTTTCGATAAACACCTGTTTGTTAGTGTCTATTTCTATCTGTTTTCCGTCAGGACATAAGAGGACGACCTTTTCGGATGATTTTTGAAAGATTTCCACATATTTCCCTGTTAACTTTTTCTGTGAATCTTTAGAGTTTACCTGGAAATGCACTTTCCAGGAAACAATGAAATTAATGTTCTGACCTTTTTCTGAATACTTCTAATTCCTTAGCTAAAAGTAATAAAGTTATTTATTTGGTTAAAACCATTGTTTTTACATTCTATGAAATTCGATTGCAACAAAAATTGCACTTGTAAAAATTATATATATATATATATATATATATAGATATATATATATATATATATATATATATATATATATATATATATGTATATATATATTATATATATATATATACGTATATGTATACATATATATAGATATATATATATATATATATATATATATATATAGATATATATAAACCAATACGTCAAGAGGGTTGCTTACTTGAACTCCTGCTAATAATAACAAAAATAATAATCATCATCATCATTATAATAAGAATAATAATAATAATAATAATAATAATAATAATAATAATAATAATAATAAAAAGGAAAACAGAAGGCATGCTAACAGTGGCACAAGATCAGGCCCTAAAAACCAAATATGTCCAAAGAACATCTCATCCATATGCAGGAAGTGCAATATGAAAAACGAGACCATAAACCACACAGCAAGCGAGTGACCAGCACTTGAACAGAACCATTACAAAAAAAAGTCATGATTTAATAGCATAAACTCTCCACTGGAGTCTGTGCAAGACACACCAGCCACAGTAGATTCACATCAACCGTGCATCTGATGTCTAGACCAGTCCCTTACGATGCTCCTGCTTGGCTGTTGATAAGCCGGTCACAGGGCTGGAAACTCTCAGTCTCTCGAGAGTCCACATAGGCAGGATGTATGTTCCACCTCTCCTGACGGATACTTTTGAAAGATGTATCCCTCAGGAGAGGTGGAACATACATCCTGCCTATGTGAACTCTCTTGAGAGACTGAGAGTTTCCAGCCCTGTGATTGGCTTATCAACAGCCAATCAGGAGCGTCATAAGGGTTGGACCTAGACATCAGATGCACTGTTGATGTGAATCTACTATAGCTTGCAGTAATAAGTTGGCATGAACGCCAACCTCAGGGAGTGACAGAAAACAATCAGGCAAAGATCCTCTGGGGCTATGGTATCAGAACAGATAGGGTGATATGTGCCAATGGACCAGACATGACGTTGATTGACAAAATAAAAAAGTATAACTCATTGATGTCGCAATACCATGGGGCACTAGAGTAGATGAGACAGAAAGAGAAAAAAAAAATATAAGTAACACGACCTGAACATAGAAATGAGAAGGATATGGGATATGCCAGTGGAAATTGTACCCATAATCGTAGGAACACTAGGTTTCATCTAATAACAATAAAATAGGAACATTGGGGACAATCCCAAGATCCCTAAAAAGGAACCTGGACAAACTTGATACTGAAGTATCTCAGCTCCAGGACTCATGCAGAACAGTGTGCTACTAGAAACAGCTCACTACGGGCTGCTCTATGAGCAAGAGCCCGTGCTGGCATAAGGCCAGCTTAATCTCCAACAACAGAAACACCTCACACACATAGTAAGACAAGTGATGGACTCCTAAGGGGGCAGAATGCATCCCAGAAACAACCCCACACTATAAAAACCACCCAGCCGAATTGGATGACTGTAAAAAAAAAAATAGATAATCAACACATTCAATAGAAACAGTAGTCACTTCCTATATGACAAAATCATTGTATTATCTTCAGTTAATACAAGCCAGGCTGCATTTTATTCCATCACTTGTGAATATTATTGTTTTCCTTTGACATGTAATTCCATTACTATATATCGAACATTTCCTTCGTGTAAAGCTTCCAACACAAGTTATATGCGATTGTGCGCGGACCAAATTTAACCATAACATCAACAGGATAAAGTTATCACTGGTTTTAAGAAGATTCCATTGTCACATGTATCACACTATAGTATATATATTCTTATATGCTGTTGCTTTCACAATGTATATCATCCTCTCTGTAACTGTATGAAGTGTTGTAAAAGTGTTTGCAATATTTTCAGATTCCTTATTTTGCTTAGAGTTAGTATGTCCTAATAATATATGTTCAGATTTCACATAACACAATTTAAAAGTTAGGAATAACGTAGAATGTGAAAAGAGAGATTAGCATTGTCCATTCAAAGCAGGAAAATTGTTGTCATCGCTTGAGGCCGCATGGTTCCAATTTTTTTTTTTTTTAAACAGTCATGCAAGGCTCGTGACTTGATTCAGACTTGTGGCTATGTCGAGAAACCATCTAAAGATTTCACCATTTTTCTGTAAAGTTACGTCATATTAGAAGCTTCTAGAAGGCTTCTGCCTAAAACGTTTCATGTATGTCAAATACCTTTCATTTCATATAAGTAGTTAAAGATGTTTCTGTAATGAAAACTATCTAATATTACTGGTAAATTAACTCTTATATCTCTTGATCTGTTAAAAGAGAATTTGTTGACTCGTAAGTACTTTAATTTGAAGTGGAAAGGTTTGTGACGTCACTCAAGGAAATGACGAAACTTAATTTCATTCAAGAAAATTCTATAACCATATTTTTATTTTAAAAGACTTTTATTGTTTTAAATTGTGTAATAATAAATATTATTTATGATTGTAATCAAATCCCACTTTCTCTCTATTTATTGTTTTAAAAGAGAATTATAAAGATTTAGCAAAGGAACTTCAGGTCCAAAACGATTTGAGCCCGTCAGGCAATAATGTCTCACCCAGTTAACTACCATACAAGAGAGATTTGGTCATTCTGAGACTTACCATTGTGTTGCATAGGAGGGCATGCCGAAGCTGCTCTACCTTTCTCTCTCTCTCTCTCTCTCTCTCTCTGTCTGTCTGTCTCTCTCTCTCTCCCCCCCCCCCCCTCCCCCCCCCCCCCCCCGCTGCACGAGAGATTTTTTATTTCACATTAACGTAAAGATTTTATACTTAGTGGCCGGTCACTCATAAATTTTAGATTTGACATTTCTTAGATTTATTATGTATTACTTAGTGCTTATTTGTGGAACCTGAACAGACATTGTACAAGTGTGTAACGGCGCCTTTTTTTTGGAATACTATGGTGAACTTTTTAAGTACTTTGGTGAATTTTTTGGAATATAGTAAATTTCTGGAGCTAGCTGCAGCAGAAACATAATTGAAACCAAGGTAATGTGTTATTACAAGTTTTAAGTTGTAATTTAAAAACACATTTACAGTGGTTTGGTGAAACTTTTTCATTTTTTACACATTGCATATTTTTATGTTCTACGTTTAATTCTTTTGAAGTGATTTTTCGTGCATTTATCCATTTTCTTATAAAAGTGATCTTTTTGTGCATTTATCCATTAATGCTTTCTTAGTGTTTTTGCAATTTTGGTATTTTCCACATTTTTATGTGCTTGCATTACAATCACAATTTGATTGATTTAAGTATTTACATTAATTAATCATTACATATCTAATTGAGTTTAACAAATGTGAATTACTTTACTAAGAATTCTTTTCAAGTTTTATTGTTGCTTGACACTTGTGAGTTAATTTCCATATTTTAGTTAGTACCTAACACTTTTGAATTTTAATTAGATTAATTAACAGTCTTGATTTTTGTGATAAATTAATTTTAATTTAATTCTATTTAATAATTAATTCAAGAATTAATTAAACTTTGTGTTGTTTTCAAGTAACAGTAAATTTCCCTGAGATTGTGAATTTCACTTATAAATTTTGAGTTTAATAATAAATTTTTGCATTTAAAATTTTTATAAGTGTCTTATTTTTCACCAGTATATTTAGTTTGGTTTAGTTAGAAATATGGAGTGGTAATTGAGCTGTTTTCCTTCGATATATTTAAAGTTAGTCAGAACCAGGGAAGTACTTAGACTTTTAAAAGTTGTTGATGGACTGATGCCCTTTAATTAATTTAAGATTACCTCAAACCTGTTTTAATGGACTTAGTCTAATTTTGTGCAATATTAGTAAGCATTAAAGGGATCACTGTTGCCTTTTGAGCATTCACTCGTGTTTTATTTGTGATGAAGGTTCAGGTGTCTGGCTGTTGTGAGGTAACTATTTTATGATTGGTAAGAGTAGTAACCAGATTCTTAACACTTCGTTACACTATTACATATATATATATAAATTTATATATATATATATATATATATATATATATATATATATATATTATATATATATATTCCTAATTCACAACAAAATCAATGAAAAAAGGATCTTAACTTAAAAGCAGTAACAGTATCTAGCTTACAGTCATCTCCTCTTTAAGGCAAAGATTAAAAAAAAAGCGCTCCTGCAATTTTTTTAGCATTTTATATATATATATATATATATATTATATAATATATATATACACACATATATATGTATATATATATATATATATATATATATATATATATATATATACACATACTTATATATATTACATATACATATACACACTTGGAACACATGAATCATAAAGGAATTTTAAGTTTCCGTTTCTGAAAATCAGTAAGCCTCTAAACATATTGAAATGATAAGCTGATTTGAGCCGAGCAATAGAATTTCCAGTCAGCATCAATATGCGACTGTATGATTATATGATTAATTAAGGGGTTTAGATACCGACAGCAGAGACTCTTGGCATCAGTGATTCATGGAGCATGTTATTGGTAGTTATTTTAATACGCAAATAGACCCACTCCAGTGTGCTTGCGTGGCCTTTGTGGCAAGATAAACAACAAGCGACTGCATATTTATATTGGATAAATGAGCGCAATAGCCTCTGCCTGGTAATTAGTAATGCTTGTTTCTAATTAGATAAGAAAAATGGCGATGTTGGTCCGATTGATGAAAGTGACATCCGTCATCTGAACTGACTTCATGATTCACATTGTTTTCTCTTTGTTTGAGCTTTCTGTCAAAGAAAGCTATTGTGGCGGCTTTGCCTGTCCGTCCGCGCTTTTTCTGTCCGCCCTCAATCTTAAAAACTACCGAGGCTACAGGTCTACAAATTGGTATGGTGATCCTCCTGGCCTCCACCCTCTAAACATACCATATTGCACCCCTCTGCCCTCAGTCATTGTTATCTTATTTATGGTTAAAGTTAGTCATAATCGTGCTTCTGTCACCGCTATAAGCCCCAACAACATAAGCCACTACCGGGCCGTGGCCGAGAGATTCATGCAGTATTATACGCTGTTCAGAACACTCGGTTCCGTATTGGTTTTCATCTAAGTAGGTATGGGTCTTCCATGGGACCTTGGCTGACACAAGGGTGATTGGAGGGACAAATCTAAAATATCTCCAACTCCTTCTCACTGTAATATCGACTACATATGGAACCGCGGTAGTTTCCTTTATGGCACTGTTTCCAACTCTACACTGCCTCTGACTTCGGATATTGTACTTATATTCTTTATTCTCTAGCGTATCATGCGATAATCCATGTCCGTATAGCAAGACTGATGTACAATCTTAATTATTTTGTATATACTTTGCTGCAAAGATATCTTAAGCAGTCTTCAGTATTATAGCATGCAACATTCTATTTTTTATTTTGTTAAAAAAACTGTTCTTCCTGTATTTTAAATCTAAACTAAGGTCGAATCCCATGTAATTCTCTCTCTCTCTCTCTCTCTCTCTCTCTCTCTCTCTCTCTCTCTCTCTCTCTCCGTCGATAAATTCTTTACTCTTCTCAATTGCAAAATCCCAGGGTATGATTCCAACGCGAAATAAGATAATTTACATATAAATACATTTCGATAAAGACATGGATGTACATGCATATATGCACATACATACACGCTACGTATATATTGCTGTTCAGTTGAATAAATACTCAGTGATGTATCTAGACTCGCAATAGCCTTGAAAACTGCACCATCAGTTGAAAAGAGAGGCACCTGTAATATAAAATGCCCCGGTCTTCCAGAAGTTATGAATAAATTCAATTTCAAAGCGCACATGTGGCAAAAATGGAAGCAGCACACGTCAAGCGGAAAGAATGTTGAATGATGAACATATGAGCAAAATGATAAGTCAAACCTGCATCATAATATGCAAAGTAATGAAGCAAATGCGTTGCCTCTTCCTAAAGGCGTGAAATTTACAGTGACATCCCCTAATTGAGGTCATTATCAACCCCTTCACCTATAGGCGTGTTTTATCCGAAGCCCTATTCAACTCAAAGACGCTCCTACTCCAGCAGAATAAGGTTAATCATTGACTCCTCGAATGTTGTCTTTTATTTTCTTTTAATATTTGGAAATAGTTCATCAGGTGAGTTAAATTTGAAGCTTGTTTCACTACCTGGACGATTTTTCCATATATAAGTTCCCAGCTGTGAATAAGAGGGCAATTTCCTAAGATTTACGTATACGGTATACTGGACACTATAGTAAAATTAATTCAAATTAAAAGTACACGGTTTAGTTTTCTGTGAAAGAAAAATACTGAGATGGCTATTTGTCTGTCCCTCCGCACTTTTTGTGTCCGCCCTTAGATCTTAAAAGCTACTGAGAGATGAGGACTGCAAATTGGTGTGTTGATCCTCCACCCTCCAATTATCAAACACACCAGATTGTAGCCCTCTAACCTTAGTAGTTTTTACAATTTTATTTAAGATTAAAGTTATCCACGGATCGTGCATCTGGCAGCTCTTTCCGGAGCCATGGAACGCACCCTTACTCTACCGTATCTGGTGAGCAACTGGAGAGCTACCGGCCGGGTCATAGCTGATGGTTTTATACAGCATTATACGTTGTACAGACAACTCGGGTTTCTTCGGCGCATTTTATACTTGTTTTCCTTTGCGCTAGGTAGGGCTTCCGAGACGCGAGAGTGACTGAGAGGATTCGGCTTGGGGTTGATTCCAGATAACCTGGTCATTTAAAGTAACTCGGCCATAAGCGGAGGCTGTGGATTCGGCCAAATTTTTAAAAATGAACAGAAACGTCGTTAAATTTCCTCCTGAATGCATCGCCTTCACGACTCAGTTGGTTCTTTTGAAAGCCGTCGGGATCGAATCGGTTCCTTCTCCTTTCTCTCTCGCTCACTCATCTTGTCGTGTGGTATCATTTTAAAAAGCCCGTTCCTCTCTCTCTCTCTCTCTCTCTCTCTCTCTCTCTCTCTCTCTCTCTCTCTCTCAGGGGTTCAAGCAAACTTTGTCGAGGAAGAAGGACTCCTGCATCTCGTTCTCTCCCATCTCTCACGTGTGAAATGAGGTTCTGCCAACCTCGAGCATTTCTTACACTTCTCATTTCTTTTTCATTAAATTTTCTCCCGTCAGTGGGTGGCAATTTTTTAGACAACTTCCAGAATTACCCTAAAGGTCATTTCCCTACATGTAAGAAAAATCAACAAATATCGGGAGATATACGAATGGTTTTCCAGGAATTTGAAAAAGAAGATATAAGATGAAAGTTTATGAATCCCAAACTTAAAAATATATAATGGGGTATGAACTAATTTTACAATATTGATTGATCATGTTTGCTCCTGAGCTCACTAATAATGCTCAGAGCTTCCCAAATTTCCAGAGGGGTTTCTTTATACATCAAATGTTATTCTATGATAGTTATAAAATGAATTACGTCTTATGCAATAGTCTCATCTTCAACTGCTATATCAAAATTTAATATCATTATGCTGCGCACATCTTTGAAGACACTCACATATATATGCTTAGTACATAGTGCAGAATAGGCGGGGTTTCTTACTCCACTCATTACAGAAATTTGAAACAACAGGTCTCTAATCAGGATACCTGGAGAATCTAGTAGGAAACTTAGATTTGAAGGAAAAGTCGATGTTCGTGAAAAGTAGTTTCCTTGTCAGATTTCATGACTTTACTGAGCCGCTGTTATTACAAGTTTGCTTAGCATGTTTAACTTTTATGATAAGCATTTAAATCCAGAGCTGCAATCTTGCTTTTAGAAAATGTTTGTTTTCAAAGTCGATAGACTAATCGTCAGCATCCTTCATGACATTCTCTCGTGACATTAGCTAAAATATTGTGTGTTTATTGAAAATACCTTCCTCTTTTAATTAATGCTCCGCTCAGTTACAGGTCTTCTTTTCCAGGCAATGCACGAATGTCGTCGCTATCAGTGTCATGACTTATGCCTTCACCCTCTTTTATGAATAACAAACTATCGCCCAAGGCAGCGGTTCTCAACTACGGGGAATTCCCCAATTCCACCTAGGGGGGATTTCAGAGTTTCCGAGAGAGAGAGAGAGAGAGAGAGAGAGAGAGAGAGAGAGAGACATGGTGAAAGTGTGCATGCACCAGAAAAGATTGGGAACCAGTGCAAACAGTTGACGAAAAGTTCGCAATCTTCCTTCATTCGGCAGTCCATGGAATCAGTTTAATTACTGAGGCCTGACTGGCAGTTCTTTTGTGCCTCGTTCCCGGCGATTCCTTACTAAATGGATCAAGTTTCGAAGATTAATGCAATTTCCAAGAATAAAGGGATTTTTTGTGCCCCGGACTCCGAATGGGAGGATTTTCAACCGCTCCTCGATTCATGTTTTGATATATATCAATTTCCATATGCTCTCGTTAATGGGGACTTCCATTATATGTTTTTGATTTTGGAAAACCAGTTCCAATCGCTTTTTTTTTAAGTTGAAAATATACTGAGGCTAGCAGTTATTATAATTAGCAAACTGATTATGCCCAGACATGAGTACGCCATGGTAGCTGCAGAGTTATGAATTGTGGCAACTTCATTCATCTCTCGACCAGAGCACGACCTCATACTTGCTAAGGTTCTGCTAAGAGGAGGCAGGCCCCCGCCCCCACCGGTTGCTGACCTAAATCACGGCCACCTGTAAAGGTGGCCGTGCCTACATCGAGTTAATTTCCTGACCTGTGTCTACGAACTGGGTTGTGTCTGGCTCCTTGTGGCTTTGACGTGATTTGACTTTCTCAAGTCCAGTCATCGTTCAACACAACTTAATGGGCCTCGGAGCTCGCGTTTTTATCAGTGACATTAAAGAGAATATTTATATTTAAAGTAATCTTTTTTCGTAAACATTGTGTACCGGACTTTAGATATATGGCTTCGTTAATCTTTTCTTTTTAATTTTAAAACCTTAATTAAAATGGTCAAAGCGTCTCTTCAGCCCAGGCAGATGCCAAAGCTTATTAGTTTCACAGCCTCAAAAAAAAATATTTATTTTTATCTGAATTTTCGAACTTTTCGAATAAATTTTAAGCGCTGAGAAACCATGAAAAGGTTCATGTTCCACCAGACTGGTTATCTACCCTTGGGTAGGAGGTTCCTCCCCAAAATAACTGATAGCCGCTTCAGCACATTGAGTGGGCGCCAGGAAGTCGAGAAACGTGTATACAAATTGATGCATTCATCCGGTACGTTAGAGTCAGGCTATTGGTTCTAATAGCTCGTTCCCCTCGCCACTGAAGACAAACTTGGACATTATACACCAGTCATGTAATGAGTACATCAGCAAATTTCGTGAAAACTCACCAACTTACAGACCGAATGCCAGAGACTGACTAGGTCCACAAAACATAGCTTCAAAATAAGCTACCTGAAAAGGCAGAACTATTAATCAAGAAATTGATACTTTTCTCACAGAAGCAAAAGAATCTCATAATCTGATTCGTGGCACTGTCCCAAGTCCAGAAATTCTTCATACGTTTGATTACTTTCTATCTTCTTTCACTTGTCTGCTTTGTTAATTAAGCATCAAAGAAGACTTGTGAAAAGTGACCACTCATTACCACGGTTATTATTCCATCCAGTCAGTGCCCGATCCGGGCCATTCTTGTCCCTAGAAAGAAGCGCCCTAGAAGCCGATTCCTTAGTGAGGCTTGTACACGAAGTCATTTATTGAGCCAAACTATCAAGTCAGCCCTTCACGGTGTGAATTCAGAGTGATGCCTGATTTTACCTCTCACATATGTAGGTTTGTACTAACATGTAGCAATATATATTTCCTTTTTTCGTTTTTCGTTTGTGCTCTGATTTGCTCACAACATAGCTTTTATTCATCTTGCATTTGCCTTTCTGCAAGATCACTCACATAAATTATAGATTCTGTCTCGGTGAAAGGTGGTGACATGAGGCCTCAGGGTCATATTTACTTTCTGTTGAGTTTGGTGCCTTCATAAAGATTTAGCTAACTAATTCTGGAACACGAGATATATTCACAATGGAGAAGCAAACACCTATTCTCTCAAAATAGAACCAGGAAAACTAATTAACACTCGCTTTTCAGAAGACGAAAACAGTGATATTGAAAAATTGATAGGTCAAAGTGAATTTCTAAAATAAAATTCTTAATTTGTTTCTCAGAACATATTTCCACTTACAATTTAATGAGAATTTCACAGATAATTACGAAAAGAACATTTTATATAAATCATGAAACGTTAAAAACGAGCTCTCTCTCTCTCTCTCTCTCTCTCTCTCTCTCTCTCTCTCTCTTTGAAATACTTTTATTACGAAGCTGTAGCAGAGGAGTGACTTCTCAAACATTCTTTCGCCTTTTCCACAATGCTAATGTACATTTCCATGGAATTTACATAAACTCTCTCTCTCTCTCGCTCTCTCTCTCTCTCTCTCTCTCTCTCTCTCTCTCTCTCTCTCTGAGATTATGCAAACTGTGTAAGGTTTGGTATAGCATAGTCAATCCACAAAACCTAATCAGAAAATGTGCTGCATGCAACATTCCGACCCATCCACAGTGTGCTGAGGTAATGCAAGATTTGAGAAAAGATACAAGAATTTTTTGTTCAACATGTCTATCATGGATAGACAATGTTATTAAATCAAGATTGAATGTACAAATAGTTGAGGATGAAGAAGAAGAGAAGAAGAAGAAGAAGAAGAAGAAGAGGAAAACGGAAGAGAAGTAAACAAAAATGAAATGACAGAAAAAAATAGGAAAACAAAGAACAAGATAAAAGTATGGATGCAGAGATACTCATTGATACTACATATGAGGCAATAAAGCAGCATACCTACGAAGAAATAAATTACGATATGACAACAGAAAAGCAAATCCCGAAGAGGCTCTACCCAGATCTACACAATGACGGGAAAGAGGAAAAAATAGACAAGAAAGACAAAATCTGCAACCTTTTGAAAAGAGGGAATTGCAGATTTGGAGAAAGATGTTACTACAAACATCCTAAGGTATGTCAAAACTATGAAATATATGGTAAATGTGCATACTTAGATGGCTATGGGGATGATTGCAGAGATCTGCATCCAAAAATATGTAAAAACCTAAAAGAAGGAAAAGGATGTAAGTTCGACAAAAAATGCAAATATATGCACCCTGTAGCCATGAATCATAATCAAATAAATAACCAACCAAGTAATAAAATCCAAAATAAGAAAGAAACAAATAAAGAGAGAAATCAAGAATATCAGGTAAAAGAGAAAAGCAAACCACCAATGAGATATGCAGAGGTGTCAGCAAAAAATTTCAAAGCATCAGCTCCGAAATTCTACCTACGAGATAATAACTGTATTTATTATGCAAGAGGATATTGCAGAAACGGAGAAAATTGCAGATTCAGACACAAAATGAATAATTATGATGAAGGAAGATCAAATATTATGGAAAAGTTGGATTTTTTAATGTCAGAATTTCTGGAAATGAAAAAAAGAACAACATACCAGAACAGGAAAGAGACATGGGAAAATCCTTATTACTACCAATATTAAATGAAGGAGAAAACACGCAAACCATCATAGTGATGAATGCGCAGGGTTTAGTTACGAGTAACTCAAAAAGAAAAATAGAGTACTTAGAAGAACTAACCCAAAATGAAAGAAAATAGATATAATGAATATAAGTGAAACCTGGTATTCCCAAGAGACTGGGAATGATGATCAAATAAAAGGGTTCCAAACTTATAGATCAGATAGAAAAAATAGGAATCAAGGGGGAACCGCAATATATGGGAAAGACAAAAAACAAGGAAAAATATATGAGAAATATAGTAACTCAGAATGTGAACTAATAGCGGTAGAATTTGAATCTGAAAAATTGATGAACATAGTAATATATAGACCTCCTAATACTAAAGAGTTTGACTTAATAATTGAAAAATTGGATGATATATGTAGAAATCACAAGGACTGGACTATTCTCCTATCTGGTGACTTCAACTTTCCTTTCGTAGAATGGAAAGAACGAATAGGAGACTGTGGTTGTACTTATACATATAAAAAAGAGAGTAATAGTAGTGCAGAAGATAAGAGGCAATTTGAAAAGCTATTAGATATGCTACTAGAATACAACATTCAACAAATAAATCACCTGCCAACAAGAAAGGAAAATACTTTAGACCTAGTATTTGTGAACGAGATGAATTATGTTAAAGAAATAATAGTTTATAATGCGAGTATTTCAGATCATAATGTTATAGAAATAACAGTTCATTCCAAAGCAAGTGAAAATAGAGATAAGCAAGAAATGAAAAAGTGGGAAGGATATGGAAAATACAACTTCTACAGTAAAAATATAAAATGGTCAGAAATTAATGAAGAATTAAACAAAGATTGGGATAACATTTTCGTAAGCGATGACACAACGGGTAAATACGGAGATATTATATAAAATATTGGAGAAAATAGTGGATAAATATATACCGAAGAAGAAAAGTAAACATCATTCATGCATACCAAGAGACAGAAGGATCTTGTTCCAGAAAATCAGAAAGTGGAAAAAAGGTCTTGCAAAAGAAAAAAATGCATGGAAAGTTATAGAACTAAAAAGCAAGATAGAAAATGCAGAACAAAAGATTATATAATCAAAAGAAAATGAAAAACGGGACTTGGAAGAAAAAAACCCTCCCTTAAATATCAAGCAAAACCCAAACTATTATACTCATATGCGAAGAAGATGAATAAAAGAAGAATAGAAATAGGCCCTCTGAGAATTGAAGGGAGATTAACGAATGAAAAAAAGGAAATTTGCAACATACTGGCAGAACGATATAAGAGAGAATTCACCCCTAGAATAGATAATGAAGATAATGATATAGAAGTAAGGGACGAAAATAGTGAATATTTAGCTGACATAGAAATTAATGAAGCTGATATTGTGCAGGCAATTAATGAAATTAAAAATGGAGCTGCTGCAGGGCCGGATGGAGTCCCTGCTATTTTGTTAAAGAAAGTAGTTCATTCTATCGCAAAGCCACTTGCAATATTATTAAGACAAAGTGTAGATACAGGCAAGATTTATGATGAGCACAAATTAGCATATATCACCCCTACTTTCAAAAGTGGATCAAGACTAGAGGCAAGTAATTATAGGCCTGTGAGTCTAACATCACATATTATGAAAGTGTATGAAAGGGTAATGAAGAAAAACATTATGAAAACATTTAATAAAAAATAATTTGTTTAATATAGGACAACACGGTTTCGTACCCGGAAAAAGTACACAAACCCAACTGTTAGTCCACCGTGAGAACATATTCAAAAATATGAAAAGCGGAAATGAAACAGATGTGGTTTATCTAGACTTTGCAAAAGCTTTTGACAAAGTAGACCATAATATATTAGCAAAGAAAATTAGAAAACACAATATCGTAGATAAAGTAGGAAGATGGTTAAAAGAATTTTTACACAACAGAAAAACAGATAGTTATTGCAAACGATGAGAAATCGGATGAAACCAAGGTAATATCCGGTGTGCCACAAGGTACGGTGCTAGCTGCAATATTGTTTGTTATTATGATTGAAGACATAGACAGTAATGTTAAGGATTCGGTAGTGAGTAGTTTCGCTGATGACACAAGAATAAGTAGAGAAATTACTTGTGATGAAGATAGGAACGCTCTACAAAGAGACCTTAACAAAGTATATGATTGGGCAGAGGTAAATAGGATGGTATTTAACTCTGATAAATTTGAATCAATAAATTATGGAGACAGAGAAGGAAAGCTATATGCATATAGGGGACCTAATAATGAGACAATCACAAATAAGGAAGCAGTTAAAGACCTTGGTGTGATGATGAATAGGAACATGTTATGCAATGATCAAATAGCCATTCTGTTGGCAAAATGTAAAGCAAAAATGGGAATGTTGTTACGGCACTTCAAAACAAGAAAAGCTGAACACATGATTATGCTTTATAAAACATATGTTCGTAGTCCACTTGAATATTGCAATATGATATGGTACCCACACTATCAAAAGGATATTGCACAAATAGAGAGTGTACAAAGGTCCTTTACAGCTAGAATAGAAGAAGTTAAGGACCTAGACTACTGGGAAAGACTACAATCCTTAAAATTATATAGTCTAGAAAGGAGAAGAGAACGCTACATGATAATTCAGGCATGGAAACAGATAGAAGGAATAACAGAAAATATCATGGAACTAAAAATATCAGAAAGAGCAAGCAGAGGTAGATTAATAGTGCCCAAAACTATACCAGGAAAAATAAGGAAAGCACACAGAACATTAATCCACTAACGCACCAGCATCGATAATGCAGCGTCTATTCAATGCGTTGCCAGCTCATCTGAGGAATATATCAGGAGTGAGCGTAGATGTGTTTAAGAATAAGCTCGACAAATATCTAAACTGCATCCCAGACCATCCAAGATTGGAAGATGCAAAATATACCGGAAGATGTACTAGCAACTCTCTGGTAGACATTAGAGGCGCCTCACACTGAGGGACCTGGGGCAACCCGAACGAACTGTAAGGTCTGTAAGGTAAGGTCTCTCTCTCTCTCTCTCTCTCTCTCTCTCTCTCTCTCTATATATATATATATATATATATATATATATATATATATATATATATATTTATATATGTGTCTGTGTGTCTCGCTATAATGCTGCATGAGCCGCATCATTATATATATCGTTGCCAGACGCATGATCTTGGCTAACTTTAACCTCACCTACAATAAAAAAAATAACAAATGACTACTGAAGCTAGAGGGCTGCAATTTGGTAAATTCAATGATTGGAGGGTGGATGATCAACGTACCAATTTACAGCCCTCTAGACTCAGTAGATTTTAAGATCTGAGGGTGGACAGAAAAAGTTCGGACTTACATATAACCGTCTCAATAGTTTTCTTTCACAGAAACTAAAAATCACTTGTCATAATACCCTAAAATGACTCACAAGAAGTGAGGCTTTTCCCTTGAAATCCTACGAGGAACAACCGCGCCTATCTTCGCCAGATCTTAGGTAAGAGCAGAAGGAGAAGCGTCCCAGGAGGCGAAGAGGCCCTAATGGAGAAAACAGAATTCCAGTCATGCCTTTCATCCACGCGAGCGAAAGAGACGGATCCATTTGGAAGATTCATCAAAGGGATAGAGGGACTGAATCAGCCCTTATCTCTTCCCAAGGAGAAAACTTATTAGGACACAAGCTCCTTCTCATAACGGGTTTAAGGATCTCCATTCCGACTCCATTATCTTCAGGTTTCAGAGTTAAGAAATCGAGAAGAGGGAGAGGGACTATTCGCACGTCATTCAGAGTGAGCGTAGCCAAATGAAAGGCGGAAAACAGCTTAGTACATATACAAGCAACACGCTTGAGAAGGACTCGTGTAGTACTATAGAGATAAGATGATCACGGCCTGTTAAATAAATGCATAAGGAATTTTACATTCTGAGATTAATTAAAAGACCCATTTACTTAGCGAAATAGTTGTCATTTTCTTAAGAGAGAGAGAGAGAGAGAGAGAGAGAGAGAGAGAGAGAGAGAGAGAGAGAAGTACAAACTCCTGGGAACACTACCCAGAATGAAATACCAGTTTCATCGAAAATAAAGGCAGAATTTCAAGTTCTGATACTGCAGCGGACTTATAATGCATCACTTACATCTTGTACATAATTGATTAAGTTCCTCGCTTCCTGAAGGCTAATATAAGTAAGTAAAAAATTAGGTAAAGGTGGAGAATAATGTCTTATCTGCATGCGAATGTTAATCAAATGCATACAGTGTGCCCTTCTTAAAAAATGTGGCAAGATGCTTGCTGAGCAAAGGCTGGTATAGATAGAAATAATCTAGCCATTATTAGAAAGGCAATTTACTTAGTATTGCCAAACAGATTTTTACAGTAATGTAAAAAACCTGTTGATCATTTTTAACGTTAACATATTATTTCTTTTAACTTGTTATATAATCTTTGTTAAAAAATGAGTCTGTCATTAATATTACCAATGTAAAAGTATATATACGCCTGTTTATCTTTCGCCAACTGCAGTTTGTTAACGTTCCATTTTTATTAGGCAATTCCCTCCCCCCCTTTTTTGTCAAGTAAAGTGATGTTTAAACCAGACCGATTCAAGGAAAATATCGCTCAGCACAAACGCATTCACTGAGAAATGGGTGCACCCAAAAATCGACCGCTGGGCCTCTGTCTCTTACTCACCCTAGGCACGAATACCAGTAATCGTCCGCCGGCCCTACGTCTCTCTTACTCGTACTTGGTTGGCATGTTATAAAGCTGGATTCTCAGAAAATAACCGAAATCTAAAGAGAAAAACACAAGAAAAAGAAAAGAAAAGTTGAATTGTCTTCCAGTACAGCTGAACAAAGCAGTGGCCAAGAAAGGAGAGGAATCGGTGTAGACCGCATGAAAAAGGACTAAATAAAAAAGGATGAGGATGTGGATTTTGCACTGAAGAAAATTCAAAATGAAACCTGAAATTCTTCTGAAAAAAAAGTACGCAAAATTAAGACAGATTTTGCTGAGACGGAAGAACTGATGAAGGCAAAAATTATGATCCCATAGCAGTACATATAAATTTACATTTGAGCCAAAGGTGGGGAGACATGAAATCGTGAGTAGAAGATATATATATATATATTATATATATATATATATATATATATATATATTATATATATATATATATATATATATATATATATATATATATATATATAAATTAACATTCAAACCAAATCTTGGAAATAAAAACAAGAGATGCTGCGAAAGGTGACTGGTTCAAAATTGAGTCAGAATTCATTCTACCGAAGCCGAAATCCGACTGGATAATGGTCTCCCAAGACACAAATACAACCTGTGATGGCGATGTTGTAAAGGAAGACATCAAACGAACAGGAAAAGGGAAAATTTACTTTAATTCTAACATTCGTCTTCACTCTGAATGCAATCAAGGCCAAGTTTAACTGAGGGATTTTTTGGGAAGTGGATTGTTGCGATGGCATCTGAGATGGTTACTGCATGATAAGTCTGAGAGGAAAAGTGTGAGCATCTGTGAATAGCATGGTATCAGATGTTCCAGTAGGTTGCTTTTGTTTTCATTAGTTTTGCTTTTATTTCTATTGTTTTCATCCTTTTTTTGTCATCTTTCATTGCAATTTTTTTTATATTTTCATTTTTATTCTTATGGTACTTAGATATAGCTGTCATTTGTATACCCCAGTCCTAAATTTGACCTTTCACCCTTCTTTTCGCAAGTGGCTTCCTTCCTACAGGCAGCACATTTCTCACTAGACATTTTTTCCTTTATTCTCCAAAGAGCCTCTTCCCTATGCTAAGTCAAGGAAAGCGAGTCGAGCGGCCTAGCAAAACAATCCGTGTTTCACTTTCCCCTTTGTGGCTACTGCTTTTATTTATACATTCATCACGTTCTAACGGATATATATATTATATCTTCGAACACACTGAAGCCATTTCCGGCATTCATTCCTTTCGTATTCCGTCAGCGAATTTCTTCCCATAGAGTCGTTTAGGAAAATCCAACCAGTATCATTTTCCGTCTCGCCTCGTTGTGGAGAATCCGATTTGCAAATAGCATTGCCTCGGTATTTTCATTTCCTTTCTTCCTCCGGATCATCTTGAAATGCAATTTTTCTCCCGGTGCGATCTTTTTTAGCAGGAGAGTTTTCTCTCACAGCCGTTTCCGTCTTGGTTTGGTTTCTTGCCATGAATTTAGTGACCGTAAGTCACTGTATCTATTTTTTCACCATAATCAGGTCTGCTACTAACAACAGCAGCACCCAAAAAACATCTACTACGACCAATAACAAACAAGGTAGGTTTGAATTCCAGATTTCTATTTGACCTCTGACCTTGAAGTAAGACCTTGACTACACCCTGCACACTGGCTATTCTCTAGTTTATATTATAGTTAGAACTTATGGCCAAGGCTAATTTCCTGTTTTACTAATGACCTGCGAATTCCTAACCTCGACCTATCCCTTAACAGCCACCTCCAACCCTCCCGCCCCATACATCGGTTTCATTACTGGGCATGTTTAGTTCGAAAGCTAGGTCTTAGAAGACCCTTGACCTCAAAGTTTGACATAGACCTTAACTCTTGACTCTACCACAAAATGTTGGTTATATATAAATTATATATAAATGATGTACATGAAATTTCAAGTATTTATCTTTAGAAATGTCACAATGATAGTGCTACTTAAAATGCATGCATTGAAGTGCAGGCAGACATATGTGAAATGGGGTGGGGGTGAGGTGTGGGGGGGGGGGGTGAGGAAAGGGGAGTGGGGGGAGTGCGAAGGTATGCCTGTCATACGAACTTGACGACGTTTCAGCTGTTTCGCAGGTGCGGAGTGTCTGTATAATATGCGCTTAGGTCCACAGTACTCATCGCGATCTGGCGCATTCTCAGCGTTAATCAGCTCTTGCTGGTCGATCACCTTTGATTGAGTGGGTCGTTGGCGACGCTTGTTCAAGAATGGAAGTTTCCATTGTAATGGATCAGAAGACATGGACATTTATGATCCGGTGTGACTCGGATATTTAGGTGTGTTAGACGCAAATGTGTCTCTGTGTGGTTTACAAAAACGCAATGTGCGGAGGCTCTAATAGAATATGAGCCATTCCTTGGTGAGAGCCCAGTCTACAGAGTCACACTGGAGCACGTTGGGAATCGGAATTCCCTGTAACTGAAAGTGAGTACGAACTTAGAAAAATGGCTAGCCTTTATGACTGTATTTTAGATCTGATTGAATTACCAGTGGTGTTTTTTTTATATATTTTTTGTGTGTTTATGTGTTATGAACTAGGTGAACTGTGATCTGATAGAAATCGTTCTATCCCTTGCAGATATTTGAAATAAGGCATGGACCTTAATCTGGCATATAGCCCTTTGGGGGAATGAAACTTGGGCTGAAGTGATTACGTTTCATTACAGATCACAGACAATATTATATAGTAGACTTTGTGTGTGTGTGTGTGTGTGTTTTTTTTTTTTTTTTTTTTTTTGTAGGAGGCGGGAGTCAATTCCTGTTGTATATGATTTCTTGCAATGGTTTTATTTTGTGGATATAGCGTCATTGGGATTAGAGGTGTAACACGCATGATTTATCATTTACCTGTCTTTATTGTTAGATTCACACATACTCAGGATATGGGGCTTTCCGTAAGGTAGAGAGAGAGAGAGAGAGAGAGAGAGAGAGAGAGAGAGAGAGAGAGAGATGTGATACTCAGGAAAGAGGGATGTAGGCCAGAGGTACCAATAAGGGTTTGAATGATCATAATATTGAGATGGGAAGAGAGGCTCAAGTGCTTAACAGAGCGCACACCGTAAAGCAGTGGTTCCCAAACTGGGGTCCGTGGACCCCTGGGGGTCCAGGGGAAGGCCCTAAGGGGTCAGCGACACAATGAAAACATTAACTTTTTTTTTTCAACTCCAGAAAGAAACTGTTTCTGTTTTCACCAGTTTTACTTTGTATAGAATCTAAAGCAATAAAAAAATATTGAAATTATTTTATGTATTTACTTATACTTACTTTGTGCAAGAAGTAAGTATGCAACTATTAAATATACTACGTTGTACTGGGTATCCCGGTATGGTAATGATAACTTGGCTCCTCGGCTAGGACTCATCATATCTGGGTGTCCCATCATATTTTGCGGGTCCTTGCTATGGTCAAGTTTGGGAACCAGTACCAGTAAAGTACTGAAATCCCTAAAAAGGCAAAATTGTGGAGCCTTAGATACTCTTGTCCTACATTCCAAGACATACTCGATGAGGGGGGGAAACGACTCCGATTTGATGGTCTCGTTTCCACAGATTGGCGGAAAACGAGATCCTTCTCCAACAGGGAAACACATAATGCTGTTGGTCCCCAAAAAAGTGACTTCTATGAAAGCTCTCTCGCTACTCCAGATGTGTCTCAAGTCTGAGATATTCTTAAAGAAATTGCTTTTATTTGAATCTGGATTCCTCTTTAGAATCTCGTGGCTTTTCTGATAAAAGAGATATTTTCTAAAGTGTTGCTTAATGCAAGTTTTCTTGGTCCCATCAATTTGACGAGTGATCTTGCTCTCTTGGCAGTGATTTTTTCCTTTATTTCAACTTGACATCTGTATCTGACAGGCCATTCAACACGTCTCCCTCCAGCCGTACATCAGTATCATGCCTTTAAACTTCGAGTAAAGAGCTAGTTTTGATGGCAAAATTGACGACATTTTTTGTGTGGCGCTGTCTATCACAGCTGCGGGACTCGGATATTGCAATATGTGACGAGTACTTTCTGCAAAGTTTGCCAACGAAATATTAAAAAGGTCTGAAATTAAACCGTGTGACTCTCTGCCTTCCGAGGTCTCTTTGTGTCTGTCACGTGATTTCACTGTTACTTCCTTCTTTGGCAACTGATTGCCTAAAAAAACTAACAGGATATTAACCTCTTTAACAAATGTTCTCAATTATTCTATATCTTTTATCTATCTATCTATCTATCTGTCTATCTATCTATCTATCTATCTATCATGGATGTATATGCATACTTAAATTTGCTTTAATGTTGGTTTTTAGAAGAATTGTCAAGCTTATGTGATACTTTTAAGCATTAACCGGTGGTCCTTTTGCACATATTGGTGTCTAATGAATTATGTAAACTGCCTCGATGCTTTCCTTTTTGAATAATGTGATTAAAACTCATTTTGTATATAATTCTTCTATGTATTTTGATACACAAAAAGGGAGATGAACAAGCTATACGCCCCTATATATATACATATATATATATATATATATATATATATATATATATATATATATATATAGTATATATATATATATATAACGTATGAATACAGGATGCAGGGTTCATTATTCCCGTGCGAGTGGGCGATGGTTTTAAGATAGTTTCGTTAAATCCCTTCAAGCCTCTTTTCATATAAGTAGGTAACTGAATACCTGGTAGTTAGTTGACTATGGCAAGTCACAGCCAGGGAGAGGAAGTGAACGCAATTATCAACCTCATAAGAAAATACCACCTGAAAACCGAAAGGTATCCCCTTCTTTAATTAACGATTCCTTTTGAAGACAAACATGGCGAGTAGAATGCCGAGGAAAAAATGCTCTGTGAAACTCAGCCACGGCCCATGAATCTCTCAGCTGTCCGTGATGGCCTGTGTTGTTACGGTGTCAGATGCGCGATCATAGCTAACTTTAACCTTAAATAAAATAAAACCTATTGAGGCTAGAGAGCTGCTATTTTGTATGCTTGATAATTGGACGGTGGATGATCAACATACCAATTTGCAGCCCTCTAGCCTCGGTATTGTTTATAGATCTGAGGGCGAACAGACAAAACCAACTCAATAGTCTTCTTACAGAAATCGTTAGGAGAGGGTTAAGGAAAGTAAGATGGAAGGAAGAAAATATGAAAGGAGATACAGTAAAAGAAACGGAAGGGATTGCAGCTTGGGGCCGCAGGCACTTTTCAAAGAACCTCAAGTCTAGATAATCCCTCAAAAGGTGATTTTCGACTTGACATAGAACGCTAAATCGAGAGGATGATATATTTTAGTTGATGATGCTTTAGTTGAGAGCTCCGAACGAGTCAGTCCCTGAAAGGCGCGTTCAGGAGCATCCTCGGAGCCTTGTCATCGTGGCACCGCCAGGGAGGAGGAGGAGGAGGAGGTGAACGTAAAATGCCACTGAAACGGAGTCTAATCTGCCGGCGAAGGGTCTTTAAAGGGAAAATGCCAACCATACTTTAGGTATGACGTCATTGCAAGCCAGCTTTAATCTTTATAAATTGCTTTATAATGCTCCTGTAATTATTCCGTGTTATTTCTCGAAATAGCGCTTTTAAACTTCCAGTTCATTGCCTGGATTTGGAGTCTGTCGTTTTTCTGGCTTACGCTCTGTGTGATCAAAGCAAGAATAAGAAAATATATGCGTCAATATTCTTCTGTTGCATCCACGCTTGTTCCCAATACATTTAGATACTTAGGATACTATACATTGTATTCATTTATGCTTTCAGATAATTGTATTCATGTATGTGCAGTGCATCTAGATGAGTACATTTCATGTCCCTTTTCAGTATAAGCACATTTGCAATCATATATTCTTGTACGGATTCCTTCATATAAGAGTTTTTTTTTACATTTTATCGCTCTCTCTCTCCTCTCTCTCTCTCTCTCTTCTTCTCTCTCCTCTCTCTCCTCTCTCTCTCTCTCACTCGCTCTCTCTCTCACCCTCTCCGCCTCTCTCATCCAGTCCTCTAGCTCCTCCTCTCTCTCTGCGCCCCTCGCTCTCTCCCACTCTCCTCCGTCTCCTCACTCTCGCCCACCACCTCCGCGGCCTACCGTCTCTCTCCGCTCACTCGTCTTCGAGCTCTCCTCTCACCCTCCTTTTCCTCTCGTCACCTCTCCACTCTCTCCTCTTAACAATGAGTCTTTCCCTCTCGCTCCTCCGCCCTCACTCCGTCTCGGTTCACTCTCCTCCTCCTCAGCCCTCCTCCTCTCGCATCCGTCCCCCTCTCTATCCGGGCCCGTCTCCCTCCCCACAGACTCTTCTCTCCTCACTCATCTCTCTCCTCCACCTCGTTGGCCTCTCCCTCACGCCTCTCTGGGGGTCTCACCCTCGTTACCCTTCCCATTCGCTCTCGTTATCAGACTTGTCCTCCTCTCTCACGAGACCATCCTCCTCTCTCTCGCGCTCTCTCAACAGACTCAACTCCAAGCTCTGACTCTTGAAGCCGATTCTCCATCTCTATCCGCTCTCTCTCCTCGACCTCTTACATCCTCACAGCCACGGGCTTCTCTCTCCCTCTCCTAACTCGCTGCCTCTCAGCACTCTCCTTCTCCGATCCGCCTCTCTTTCCGTGGGCGTCTCCAGTCGCAATCTCGATCGGCCATCTCTCTCCTCCCTCATCTACTCTCTCCTGTATAATAGTACTCCATTGAAAGCACTACGTACTAAACGGAAACTGCTTACATAAAAAAATACACTTTTCGTCAACTAGTTCGCTTAAAAAGTTAAACTGCGTAAAATGTCATGCAAGACTTATATGATGTTCTTTTTTGGTCCGAATCTTCTATGTTTATATGTCTAATTGATGATTTATTCTCGGTTCATGGAAGTATGTAGAGTTGGACTGAAATCGCAAGCTCAGATTTTGGATTCCCTAGTAGCAGTTTTAAACGTTTAAAACAATTTTTAAATTTTACAGTAATCTGGTGCTTTTTGGATTATATCTTCGTCCTTGCATATGGCTACTCGAAGCTTATTTGGTTTTTATAGCGAATGCACATTTTGCATTTAATATTTTCAATTTAAAATCATAACCTTGTTTGAAACCAGATTACTATGTGGGTGGAAGATCAGGCTTAATACGATGGTCGATATTATAAAAATTGTATAAAAAAAAAATCTTTTTATTCTCATGAATATTCATAAATTACCGAAAAATCAAATTTGCAGATGGCAATGGATTTCTTGATTCACGGCAAAAGAGAAATATGACCGCAGATTTCAGACAGAGCCATTTTGACTGGGTGGGAGGGGCTCCTTCGATCAGTTTAGCAGCCATACACACACATTGCCTTTGGAACTTGCTCTCTAACACTTTCTAATAGTTTGCCTTTAGTTGCACCCGCAACTAAAAAGTCCCGGCGTAAAGAAAACGCGGCAACAGGAAATAAAATGAAACTGGATGTTGTGTCAGGGTTATGGATCATGAGTTACGAACGATTTATAGCACATTTGGCTAAAAGGCGTGAATTCATGAAAGTGAACAACGTGAATTCTTTGGTTTTCTGTAAAGAGTGTATCTCTGTATGTTTCGTGCAGGTTTACAAATTAGAACATATTTTCGCCAATGTGAATGCGTTTAAAAATCACAAAAGCATGCAAGTTCATATAAACAGGAGCATAACGTTATTAGCTAACCTCTATTGCTTTACAAAACGTAGTCAAATATTTTTTTTTTCATCTGAATCTTTCGTACTCTCTTATTGGCGAAGACTTCTGAGCTATCCCAATGTTGGGATAGGCGAGTCAATTTCCCCTTTTCGTCTTGAAGACCAGAAGTCTCCTCCCTGAAAGCAGTAGAATATCACATTTCCCCGGAGCATTCACTCGACTGGTTACCCCTCCCAGGCCCAGAGTGAGGAAGATCGAACCGTTTCCCCACTTTTTGATGTTCTCGTTATACTATATGGAAGATAATAATATCAAGATAATATGATCCTGCAGACTGAAAATGGCGGTGTCACTTCTTTCCTCCAGCTCCCTCGGCTTTCCTTCACTCCCATCATGTCCTCGTTCTGTTCCTGTGACTTTCATTATTATTATTATTATGATATTAAAACATACTTAGAGTGACATGAGTATTGAAATGGAGAAACAAATCCGCAGATTTATTATTATTATTATTATTATTAGATTATTATTTATTATTATTATTATATTATATTTATTAGTTTTTATGATTATTATTATTACTATTTATTATTATTATTATTATATACTTTATGATTATTTATTTATTTATTTATTTATTTGTTGCTCTATCACAGTCCTCCAATTCGACTGGGTGGTATATATAGTGTGGGGTCCCGGGTTGCATCCTGCCTCCTTAGGAGTCCATCACTTTTCTTACTATGTGTGCCGTTTCTAGGATCACACTCTTCTGCATGAGTCCTGGAGCTACTTCAGCGTCTAGTTTTATTATTATTATTATTATTATTATTATTATTATTATTATTATTATTATTATTATTATTATTCAGTAGATGAACCTATTCATATGGAAAAAGCCCACCACAGGAGCCACTGATTTGAAATTCAAGCTTTCAACGAATATGGGGCTCATTAGGAAGAAGCAAGAGGAAATACAGGGAAATACCACTTACTAGTCAAAAAGAAAAAAACAAATTTATAAATAACTAGATAAAACTGTATGAAAATTCAAAAGAAGAATAGTAATATTGTAGTAAAATTTGTACGATGAGATCTCATAGAAACCGGAGAATCTGTATCTTTAACAAAATCAGGTTTAAGTTTTGAGCTTAATTTTTCTCGAAACTTCTTCCTTCGTTGGAACATCCCTTTCAAACTTTCAAGATAAATCATTAAATTATGTTGATGGTATTTGTTAGCAAAATAAGGGATCTAAGAAAAACGGTCTACGATTTATCTTTTTCCAAAACAGGAGCCTGGGCGGAAAACCACCACCTTCTCTGTTGGTGACGCCATTAAACTTTTCCCACTGCAAGCCCTATAATCACTTCAGTACATCCCAAAACTAACGCAGATGTGTTTGGATGTATTAAAATTATTTTAATTCAGTCATAAACCAATGTAATTCAAAATATAACTTCTACCACCACACTAGTCAGCCCTCACAATCCTCGCCACGGAAGACAGTAGTAACAGAACACACGCTTCTGTGACAGAATTAATCATTTAAGTATATCCGAGTTTAAACAGACCACTGAGCTTATTAACACCTCTCCCAGGGCTGGCCTGAAGGATTAGATATTTTTACGTGGCTAAGAACCAATTGGTTACATACCAACGGGACCTACAACTTATTGTGTGATCCGAACCACATAAAGAAATGAATTTTTATCGTCAGAAACAAATTCCTCTGATTCCTTGTTGGCAGAGCAGGGAATCAAACTCTGTGACAGACCTACCCCTTCATTCAAAAATTACTCGAACAAAAATTACCAAATTTTTTTTTCAGTGTTCATCTTAAGCCAAGCGTATCTTAATCATACCATGCCAATAGAATACAAATTCTTTAGTACTTTGAGGTATTACCATCATCATATCTAACTACTTAATCTGCTAAAAAAAAATGTAGTTATGAGCATAAGTTTGGAGATACAGAACTACCGTTCATCCTACTTAGCCTACAACAATAAAGCCCTTGTAGCATAATTTTTTTTATAAAATTTTATGTGAATTTTCATCATAGTTTATGATAATTATTTATATAAATTCATATATATATATACATATATAGATATATATAATATATATATATATATATATATATATATATATATATATACATATATATACATACTATATATATATATATATATATATATATATATTAATATGTCTACATATACATACACATGCACTATTTTTCAGTAAACAATTTAGTGCCTGTTGTGCCCTCTGTACCATTCGGTTCCCTTAAAGGTAACATTTTCAGAATCAACATGCCTAAATCGAGGTTTTCTCAGACTGCAATCATCAATTTTTAGTCCTGCTTGTGAAAGCACAAACAGAAACTCCAATTAGTGAATACCCTAAAGACTTGTGCTTTATAATACTGAACAACAGGCAAATGCCTGCATCACGGGAAAATGGCCGCATCGCAGGCAAGAAAATAATGACATATCACTCCTGACTGCTGTATGTCATCCTATTCACCATTTCCAACGCAGAACCCTTGTTGAAAAGATTATATTCACATACCCAGCTGGGAAAAAAATCTGAATATCAGCTTAAGAGAAGACTACTTTCCAAAGTACCCTTCTGTCAAGAGGGTACATCACGATTAGGGAGCCTCCCTTTCACTGTAGTAAATGAATGCTGTAGATATGATGGGAAAGCATTTTAATCCAGTCTCTGCATTTGTCACATGCCGAAACTCATTATTTATAACACTGTGATCATTTATTGGCCTTAAGGTCTGTGATGATCCTTAGTACTTAAAGAGAATGAGGCCACAAAAATGCGAGTCCCCATTAGCAATCCTGAATGATAACCAGGTAATGAGTAAAATGCATCTAACATTTTCTAGACAAATTCATTTTAAGGCCTTACTCAGGCATAATAATCTTAACAGTCATAAAAATTAATGAGAAAAAGTGTGTCCTACACTCTGCTTAAAAACAAAAATCTGACATTCCAGTAGATTAGGTTATTAGGACATTCTTGCCAAATGTGAAGCCAGGCATTTAATTCTATGTAAATATAATGCTTCTAAACAATACTGGCAAATTAATTTTCCCATATGACCGTTTCAGCTCAATACCTGTGCTCTAAATTTTATTACAAGCTTCTTCACCTCCCCCAGGAAAGCTGTTATTTTGGACATAACTTAATGTCGGTTCATTACCTTTAAAAACCTGTATGTACAACTGATGGCTCAATTATCATGTTGATCTCATTCTTTTTCCACTGACGATTATTTTGTACCTTACCACGAACTGTCTTAAACAAGATGGAAAGCTGCTGTGGTGTTCCATCGCTGTCAGACATACATACATATTTTTTCTAACCAAAGGTTAAAAAAAAGTTTTTAAATTTATTTTCAAATCTCTCCTCTCATTTCAAGGGATAGAAGGAGAGCTGTTCTCCACGTGACAGTTATTCTCAGAAGAAAGCTGCCTTGCGTTTCTCAAACTCAACTTAAAAACAGGTGAGCAAATTAGCACTAATTTACTTGTAGATATACAAATGATTTCGTAGGCTTTTTTTAAATTCGTGATCTTGCAAATAGCATCATATGAAGTCAGGCGTACTTAGTCACAAATGAAACACTTGCTTCCTAAATCAACGAAACTGTCTAACTCACTTAAGGGATGGGATAATAACTCATTCTTCGAAGAACAATGGACGCCCCAAAAGGCACAAAGGAACGGAAAAGAAACAAAACATTATGAAAAATAAAAGAATTCTCTTCCTAGCGCTTTAAAACCTCCACTTTTCATAAATGCAAGGCAATTATGTTTCGTGAAGATTCGTAATTCCTCGCCTTACATCGCTCGACAATCTTCTATTCATTAGTCACATGAATGCTCCTAACTTCCCTCAACTTCATTGAATTCGCTTGCCTCCGCCGAACAAAATATTACTGCTGCTCTACTTTTGTTTCAGACCGCAACTCATCACGCTAATTTGCCAGTTTTTTTTTATTATTTGCCTATTTTTCTCCCTAGACATCTCATATCTATACCAACTATATACGTTATTATTCCATTATATATATATATATATATATATTATATATATATATATATATATATATATATATATATACACACATACACACACACACACATATATATATATATTTATATATATATATATATATATATATATATATATATAAAGGTTTTTGCCACGAGGGAAAATTGAAAATCGAGATAGCCAAGAACTTTCGGTCTAGCACGACCCTTTACTAAGGCATAACTGATCATACAGAGGAAAAACATTGTAAAAGTAGGCTTAATATCCAAACTGACATTACAAGATTAGCAATAGGGTCGATTTCACTCTACAGAAACGAGGAAACGCCTGA
>NC_087200.1:55664055-55705650 GCF_015104395.2 Macrobrachium nipponense
TTTTTTTTTTTTTTTTTAAGATAAAAAGTCTGATTTTAGTTTTCTGTAAAACAAAACAATTGAAGTGGCTTTGTTTGTCCGTCGACAATTTTCCTGTCCGCTCGTTTTTTCTTTATTTTTTTCCCGAGCTCTTAAAACCTACTGAGGCTAGAGTGCTGCAAATTGGTACGTTGATCATCCATCCTCCAATCATCAAACATACCATAATTCAGCCCTCTAGCCTCCGTTGTATTTAATCTATTTAAGGTTAAAATTAGCCATAATCATAAGTCTGGACCAACGGGCCGTGGTTGTAAGTTTCATACATCAATTTATTATAATCTATACATAAAATTCAGCGCATTAGTTACTTGTTTGATTTAGATGCCAATTTGCGGAGTCCCAGAGACAGCCTAAAGATTGTAATCAAGAAGACGTTGTTCCTCATGACTTAATCATTCCTTTTGGGAGCAGAAAATGAAACTCTTTGAGATGAGACGCGAAAAGGAAGAACGATCCACAAAAGGGCAGGTCTTCGTAACTCTTCGAGGACAGTCGTAAAAGTGACGAATGACTTTATAAAGGGATGGTTCATTGCAGACATCCACTCCTGGAAAGTTCGCAGGGTGACCAGAAATCACAGTGTCTGCCCTTTCATTAGAAGAAGAAGGAAGAAGAAGAAGAAGAAGAGGAAGAAGAAGAAGAAGAACTCTTGCAAGAAAGAAAACGAATGAAGGTCATGGAGGTGCGTTTAGTGATTGCAATTCGGCCATATTACAGGGGCGCCAAAAAATGTTCCGAATGGTGACATGGGGTGTTTTTGGGGGGGTCAAGCGAACTTTTACTTCAAACTGAGAAAAATGTAGACTAACTGCTAGCAATTGATCTCTTTGTATGGAAAATGGTCACATTTGCACGATTGATTGCAATTCGGCCATATGCCCAAAAATAGGCTATGCTTTCCCTTCAGACTGAGAAAATGCAGCTTAATATTAAGCAATCTGCTCCATTTATATTTGAGCTATTTTGTTTGTTTGTGTGTATGTTAGTCCTTTTTAAGTAAACTTCAAATAGATATTCTACTCGGTTCATAAACTGTCTTGCAATTGCTCTCGAATTACAACATACTTTTCTGTTGAGAACCGTTTAGCAGAATCCACTGTATTATCCTTTTGAGTTCCTCCCGCGACCAGAGAGCCTAGACTCATACGACATTCTGAAATGGCAATGTCGTTTTGTACAGGATTAGGCTTCACAAATTCCCTTCTCTCTGGACTATATATCTGCACGAAGCTTTATTTTCTACTGGGCTTTCCATATTAAATATGAGTTCATATATAAGCCCACTGTCATTTCTTGCTGGACGAGATCACTCGAGAAAAAACCCCATAGCTACAGGGAACACCGCAAGAAAGTTGTTGAAAATTTGGATAAGTTTTTAAACTTCTTATGATTAAATAGCTTTAATGCTCGCCTGCCCCCCCCTCTTCAACCCCATGTAAGAAAGATGAAAACTCCCTCGGGTAACTTCGCCCATTTTAGCTTTGCGCAATATACGTAGAAGATGGTTAATTTTCTTGCAAGTTGAAGAAAGGTGATATCTGGCACTTGTGTTCCACAAAGTTCCAAACATATTCAATTTCATTTTGCTCACGACAAGACAAAGGAAGAGATGTACGTTCTTTTGTTGATATTCAGGGCATATAACAGTCACGCTTCAATACGCACTGTGTAATACGTCGTAATAAATCATCATGAATAAGAATATGCTGTGTGTATATATACAAACGCATCCGACATGAACACGATGAAAATTGAATTACTGTGCAATATGAGAGTAAATGGCAATATATGATCATAAAAAAAATGGTTATTGGAAATGTAACATAAAGTAGGTTTTTTTATGTAGCAACATGTGAGGATAACCATAAGAAATACTGAGAACGTTGTGTCGTGTATAAGAATCTCAGCTCTCTCTCTCTCTCTCTCTCTCTCTCTCTCTCTCTCCGAACGAAGAGATTCCAACGCTCTTGACGACTTACCTGCTATTTTTTTTCACAAAAAATAATCCTCTTCAGATCCCGCCTGAATCTTTTAGTAGCAAAATGCCCCGCAAACCAGTGACCAATGAAAGGAGACCAAGTTATGATGAATGCTGTTTAAAATATAAATAGTCGTGGGACCTTCACTAGACGTTCATTGATTGAATGTAGAATTTTAACCAAAGGCCAAGTACTAGAACCTATGAGGTCATTCAGCGCTGAAACGGAAATTGACAGGAAAAGGTGTGAAAGATGAAACAGGAGGAAAACCTCAATACTATAATTCCATTGTTAGGACTAGATACAAAGTAACATGGAAGAAAATAGATCATGAAAGGAATCACAGTAAAAGGAACGAAATGGGTTGCAACTAGGGGCCGAAGTCTCGCTGCAAAAGACCGTTAAGTAATGACTACAGTCCACCAAGTGAGTATACTGACGGCACCTACCTTATGGTCGGTTCCAGTTTGCTAGTGTTTTCTTCTTAAAAAATCAGCTTGCATAGCTGTCTTCTCTTCCATACAACATCAAGACGCCTTCCAGAAGAGATGTCACGTAGTAATTCACAATCTGAGCTCATCGGTGACGCTGACGCCATAGTGGAGAGAGTCAAGTTTCTCACTGGCTCTGACCCACTCATCTCTCACAAACTCCCATGCAAAAGTAAACATAAAGTGGCTTACAGGATTACCTGCCTATTTCTACACCTCGACGTTCTTAAAGGCGAGAATTTTGGTCTTAATACACATTAGTTTCAAGATATACCCTAATCCGGGACCAACCACCCTCAGGGGAACTTACTGACACCCCAACCAGGGTCATATCCACCGCACGTGCCAGCCAACCGCCCACGGCGAGTGACAGCCCTTCTCCCTAGCTAAACCCCCACCCACCCAAATGATCAGCGCATTCATCTCCCATCTTCGTGAGTAACCATGGATACATTAAACATAATCTCATGGAATATTTTTGGCCTCAAGCGGAACTTCCTCTCCTAAACATGTTCTGTAAAAACTTCAAAGCATCATTACAATGCAAGAAACGCTCCTCCTGGCCAATGATTTTGTCATCTGCGATTCAACACATGAAGACTTCAGAACTTTCTCGACATCATCGGTGAAAGTTACAGATCAAATCGTAGCCGGTCACCCGAAAGGGGGCCTTTCTTTCCTGTGGCATAGATCGTTAGACAATACGATAAAGGTGATGACCTACAGGTGTGATAGATTGCTGGGGCTTCAAGTGACAGTAGGGATCTCTAAAGTCCTAATAATTAATGTTTATATGCCATGGGAACATAACAATAATTTCGATCATTACTGCATGATCCTAAGGGAGTTACACAGTATTATTCAGGATTCTCCTGCTGATCATATTTGTATAATCGGGAACCTTAATTCTCACCCCACAAAACAATTTTATAATGAACTTATTCGCTTCTGTCAAAATCATGCTCTCCAAATTAGCGATGTAATGCTCCTCCCTCCCTCCTCCTATTACAACCTAACCTGGCTGGACCACTGCATCAAATCTCCACAACCTCATGATTCTATTATGACCTGCAATATTCGCTACGATCTTGCAACGGGCTACGATCATATCCCATTACATGTGTCATTCAGTACCCTATCCCTCCCTACCGTGAACCCCCTAACTGATCGCCCACCAGCGGTAAACTGGGATTTTAAAAACCAACAGAAAACCAGATAATTTATGGTGACCACGGAAACCAGGTTGCGGTCAATAGTTCAGCTGGCAGACGTCTTAATTTGTACTAAAACAAACTGTAGAAATGACCACCACAGGAAGGATCTGAATGAATTCTATTCGAAAATAATCTCCGCTGTGCTTGCTTCGGGCAGGGCTGCCTACAGATTTTGTCAAGGTAATTCTCGTAATGTACCTGGATGGACTGACTTGGTTAAAGATCTGTATACATACTCATATCACGAGAAATGATTTTACTGTGGAGGCAAAATGGTAGTCCGAGGGAAGGACACACTACATACTGATGAGAAAGGCGAGAGCGCAGTTCAAACTTGCTCTTAAGCACTGCAGATTAAATGAAAAACAACTAAGAGCCGATGCAATGTCTAGAAACTTAGAATCCGGTGATTATCCTCGTCTTTGGAAAGATATCCAGTCCTTAAATCCCAAAACTAAAAAGCTATCACAGAGAGAGTAGGGGAAGCAGTCGGAGACGAGGCTATCGCAAGTCAGGTGGGGCGATCACTCCACAATATCCTGAATTGCTTAAATGATCAAGACTCCCGAAGGGATGTAGATAACCTCCTTACTAATAACATTCAATTTCATTTTGCAGACCGTATTACGCCAGGTAACATCAGCGATGCCATAAACAGCCTACCTAATAATAAATCGCCCGGCTGTGATGGTCTTCCCGCAGAGGCTTTCAAATTCTGTCACCCGATAATTTACATTTTGCTAGCTTCCCTATTCAATGCGTGCATAATCACCAGTTTCTTCCAGACTCCCTACTCTTAGTTCACTTGATACCATTAATCAAAAAACAAGCTAAAGGATGCAGCTGACCCTGGCAAATACCGGCCGATTGCAATCACAGCGATCGCATCGAAGATACTTGAGTCGGTTCTTCTATACTCTTGTTTTTTTCCATCTGTCCATCCGCCTGTGGTGTTTGCGCATGGTAGCACTGCATCACAGGCTTTAGATAATATCCTATTTCTAATATTAACGGTGTAATTCGCATACAGTAAATTATTAAAACACTTTTTAGTTGCAAATGTACACCCAGATATCATTTTATTTACCATAAAACTTACACATAGCGTAACTATTAAAGCCCGGGAGGGCATGCGTGTTACCATGCGCGACCACCACAGGCGGATGGACAGATGAAAAAAAAACAGAGTATAGTGAGACTTCTCCCCTTTCTACACACCACTGACAACCAGTTCGGGTTTAAAGCAAACCGTTCAACCGACACCTGCACCTATATACTGAAAAAATTGCTGAACGACTATAGTCCGACAGATCTAAACTGATAGATTGTTTACTTCCTCGAGAAAAACTGTTGTCAGTTCTCTCTTAACCTTTAAATCGTCCCCTTCTTAGTCCTCAGCCATCTCCCAGCGAGGCAATATTTGGGACAGTACCAGTACCTAATGAAACTGACCGTATAAATCCTAATCCGTAAACTCGATCCCTATGCTATTTGGTTATTACTTTTTTTGAGACTATTTATTATTATATTTGTTATGACTTATACCCTTAAATTTTGCATATTATATTACACATTTTTCATGACGATCTTTTTCATTAAAAGTAATTAAACTCGGTAATTACCATTCAGTATGTATGTATTATGACATTTTTCTTATGAATCTTGCCAGTAAATTACTTCTATTTATTTCTTTTTTTTTTATTTGAATTTTTCGTCTGCCATACTATCCATTTCCTAAACAAGTTTGTGATATTTTGCATTTCATTGCTCTTCATTTTAGGTTTCCCCCTCATTTTCATTCATCAAGTTATGATTTACTTAAATTTCATTTCCTTTTTCACTCACGGTCTGGACCGTGTTATAACTCATAAATCTAATGCGTGTAACAATTTTTACTTTTTATAAGGTTGTTGCACATAAACTCATCATTGGGAGAGAAAAAATTATTTACAATAATTATCACAGGAACTGTAATAATATGATTCTATTACAAAATGTACATTACGAAGAATCTTCGTCGTCAGATGATCTTAGTTTAATAATGCTATCCTTTGCAGCATCGCCTGTCTGCAAGTTTTCGGAATGCTTAACTGCATTTGCCCGTTTCACAACGTGCTTTCTGTAGGAATAAATTAATTTCCCTACTGACTATTGTTCTCGGTAACCTAAAGCAAGAAGTCATTCTTTTTGGCGCTAGGCTTCTTAGCTATA
Organism: Macrobrachium nipponense; assembly: GCF_015104395.2. Classification (NCBI taxonomy): domain Eukaryota; kingdom Metazoa; phylum Arthropoda; class Malacostraca; order Decapoda; family Palaemonidae; genus Macrobrachium; species Macrobrachium nipponense. The sequence goes on from NC_087200.1 coordinate 55,669,993, forward strand.
CCGGTTCGGTGGGGCTTATCCAAACGGTAGCTTAAGAGATAATTCCTTTAAACTTCATGGTTTATTAGGCTTGGCCCACCTGCATATCGCCTGTCAAAGGTAACAGAAGTGGCAGTGTCTTTTGAAACAGTGTCACGTTTATAAATGCGATTTCTCATTTTATTTACAAATAAAAGTATAATCCCAATATGTGAAAGCTTAAGTTCAGCAAAACATGCTAAAAACTTTAAACTACCGATTAATTGATTCATGTGTTATAAAGTAAGGTATTAAAAACTGGATACTGGTAAATGTGGCAACAGGGTTTTTACCCAAAGACGAAAACAATCTCTCAGTTTAGATCTGTCGAACTGTACCTATCATCAGCCTCTCCTGTTTTCCTTTGTTTTGTGGATGCGAGAAAAGGATTTGCCAGAGTAAACTTCCTGAAGCTCTTCCTGAAGCTGCATAAAAGAGGCCCTCCCTATATCTAAATGGCATTTCACATTGCAGGTTCTCCACACAGCACTTCTGTGTCAAATGGGGTAACGTATTATCGCACACTTTCGGCTCCCTAACGGGCTTCGCCAAGGGGCCACTCTCTCTCCATACTTGCTTAATACGTACACAGATGCCTTGAATGTTGGACTGAACTCACTCCCAATTGGGTGCACTGTCAATGAAGCAACTATAAACAACTTCTTTTACGCCGACGATATGGTTCTGATTTCCCCATCAGTGCAAGGTCTCCAACGACTCATCGACACTTGCCGCCAATATGCAGAGGAATTTGATATACTTTACAATGAAACCAAGACCCAGTGCATGTCGCTGCTCCCGAGATCGCTTAAGCATATTGCAGAACCACAAAATTTCCTCGGAAACCATCGGCTGGAATTTGTGCACGAATTTCCGTATTTGGGTCACATTATCACCGACGACCTAAAAGATAAGGCAGACATTGAACAGAGGCGTCGTAAACTATGTGCAACTGGCAACATGACTGCACGGAGGTTTGCCTTCTGTCACTGCTCTTCCGCTCATACTGCTACAGTATCTATGGGTGTTCCCTCTGGACGAACTATACCCGAGTGACCATGAGACGTATCACTGTTGCGCACAATGACATTTTGAGACGCCTCAAAAACACTCCCCGCTACCACTCCGCCACACAGATGTTCAAAGAAAACCACCCGGACAATTTAAAAATCATTGTAAGGCGAACAATGTCCAGTCTGGTAACCCGAGTGAGAAACAGCAGCAACTCGCTCATACAAAGCATCCTAAGGAGTGAAGCTAAAAGATCTAAACTGTGGGAAAGATGGGAAAATGAGGCCTTTGTCCCCTAAAGGACTTAATTTCTGTATTGGCAAGATGTCATCTGCAGATTCTATCATTATTATTATTTTTATTGCTGATATTTTACTTTTTCATTATTACTGTGAATGCTGTCAAGTTAAAGTTCTTTTTTTGTTTACATTCAATTTTCGTATTTAGCCCTCTGGACCCGACTACGGTAACCACCTAAGGTCTCTAGTTGATATTTAAGTTATATAGACTGTGCACTAACTCTTCTAACTCTCAATGCATTTTTTTCTCACCAATATTATTACTGTTATTACCAGTATTATGATTACTATATTTTATGCTACCTCAGCATTTCTGTGGATAAGTGCCGATTATTCATTTTTTTATCATGCTGCCTCATGTATCTAGATTGTGTATGTTACTGTTTGTATTTTGTATATTCTATGTATATGGCCCTGAGCTGAAACAAAGGATATTATTATTATTATAATTATTATTATTATTATTATTATTATTATTATTATTACTACATAGTTTTCCTCTGTAGTTTTGCATTATAACCAAAGGTCAACAGTCTTTCACTCTGTATTTTTCTACCTTGCAGGGACAATTATCTATATTCTAAATCATTGGCACTACCTAAGAGAGCAAAGTCTACGTAGGTTGTACTGCTTGCTACCATTACCAAAGAAATCCCCAGTGCCTACACTAACCTGATAAATGTGGTTGCAATTGACCTCATGAGAGTTGGGTCGATCCGTCGTTCTGGAGACATTTCCTCCACCAAGGAAACTACAACTATTAACTAGTCATTCCTCTATTCCTCTGCCATGCAACAGGTTTCTTCAGAATCTCAATCTACATGATAGTGAACCAGTCTTGGTAGCATAGTTATTATCACCGTGAAAAGCTAACTGAAATGTATATATATACATACATGCATATATATATATATATATATATATTATATATATATATACTATGATATATAGATATATTATATATATATATATACATACATGTTTATATTTATATATATATATATATATATATATATATATAATATATATCTATATATATATAATATATTATATATATATATATATATATATATATATATATATATATATTATATATATACTAGGACTTCGCTCGGTGGTTTCGAACACATATGTAAACCTTTTTTTTCTGGAAACTCATACTGCAGTGCTCGTTGAATTAGGTCGTCGGGAGAGATTGTAATTATGGCATTCTTACGAGTCTGTGTACATACACTGCTTGCCATGCCATGAAAACAAGTCTCGCTGAAGATTATGAATGAGAGTTTATTTGTCTTTTCTTCTAATCAAAGCCAACATTATCAGCTACTTTGAGCTTACTTGCTTCACCAACTTTCGCTCGCTCATGCGTTGCTCTGTTGGTTTCTCGGAACCTTACTTTAACCCACGTTTAATGTGGTTGAATAATGAAGTGATCTTGGATAACAAAGGATATTCCCTGTTGAAAAGAGTCTAAAGCCAACTTTCCTCGATAGATGCAGCTTATCCTGCCTATACGATTCATTAAAGTGATCAATGCATTGGCTGGAAAACTGCTTATCATTGAACTGGAGTAAAAGGAGGTCGTGTTAAGACTACCTCCAGAAGTGCCCATGCAGATTACACTCCGAAGTCATTTGATATTTTTACATTGTTTCTTAGCAGTGGTGTTTGAATACTAAATCAAGGTTTAATCAGCTTTATAAAGTGTTTCTGAAGTTTGTGAAAGATCACAGACGCTCGTGCAAGCCATAATTTGCCATAATAATTGCAAACCGGTAATACAGTTCTTATTGATGACTGGGTTTCACCCTTTTGACAACTTTAACCACGAAACCCATAAAAAAATCATCATTTCTGAGACATGATTGATCCCCGAGTAGATTCAGTATCACCTTAGAGTAACAAAATGGAATTTCCTGTCACACGAGACGTTATGTCCTCCAAACTTTAGGCTGTAATCTGATAAGCCCAATCAGGCCTCTATTGAAAGTCCTCCTCCGAGAAAGTTCAAGTTTTTATTCCCCACACTGGGAGTTTTTCACTTCTCTCTCTCTCTCTCTCTCTCTCTCTCTCTCTCTCTCTCTCTCTCTCTCTCTCTCTCTCTCTCTCTCTCTCTCTCGGTAAAAGTATCTTCTATATATCCTATACTTTTTACTTAAGGAGCCATTGCCAAACCTTTAAAAACCGAGACCTGTCTTTGAAATGGATGATACTAGGGGCCTCTCTCTCTCTCTCTCTCTCTCTCTCTCTCTCCGACACGCAGGAAAAGACAAAGGAGAAGGGAGGCCTTTGATTCTTTCATTCCGCAAAGGAGCTAGTGTGTCGATGTCAACCAGCTTTGCTCTAATCCCCTCTTAATGTAACGGACTCTGGACGAAGGATCCCCTTGTAGTGTGGATTTTGTTTGTCTCTGTTTCCTTTTTTCGCTGTGAGTCTAGGATTTTCTTTCTTTTTTTTTCGTCCCTTTCTGAGCTTGAATTTTTTCTGATGGAAATTTCCGTCAACGCGATGCGAAGTTTATCTGTGGAATGGACTGACGCACAGATGAAAAATCAGCGTGACTTTTTCGCTTTGCTGATAGTACAATTCTTTATTCGTTCATTGGACTGACATTTATGAATACAGGCTACACGTTACCCTGGACTGACATTCATGAATACAGACTACACGCTACCCTGGAGCATTCATGAATACAGGCTACACGCTACCCGGTACAGATGTCAATTCGAAATTATTTCAAACGGGAAAAAGGATTATTTTTTGAGGCATTGAATCAACACGATGATTTTTTTTATGCAGAATAATATCGCTCAGATATCAGTACTATATTAGTCATATTAATTAAATAAATTTCATCAAGTGTTTTTAAACTTTTCAACGTAGTCAAGCCACTTCAGAGTAAATAAGAAATGATACTTCTTGAGAGAAACCTCTCGGCTTTTCGATCAAATTTGTCGGGGAGAAACCTCAAAACTATTTCTCTCATTTTATTTCAAAGTCAAGAAAGATTGTTCAGAGACGAGTATATATCTCTAATGAAATGTGCGCATTTGAATTTACGGTACGATCATTAAATACTTTTCTTGAGTCCCTTAATGAGAGTTTATTACGCCTTAAACCAGGAAAAATCTTCCCTTTGAAGAATAACCTCACACATGTTGGAATAACGACTTCCTGTTTTTTTATTTGAAAATTTAGTCCTAAACATTGTAATAAATTATCTGCTTATCTTCGAGAGCATCTTTGTATATTTATCCCGTTCACTCTATACTTTACCATTGGATATCCTGGAAAATGTCTATACATATATACATTTGGTATATATATATATAATATATATATATATATATATATATATATATATATATATATAGATATATATATATATATATTGCTTAAAAAATAACTGTAGATGCACGTGACTTCATTATATAAGCGAATACCAGAGGAAAATGGTAGCCAGAAATCCGTACCAGCACTTTCGCCTTTACTGAGGTACTGTCAAGGCACGATGCCTCAATAAAGGTGAAAACGCTCGGTGTGGATTTCTGTCTATCATGTTCCTTTGGTATTTGCATATATATATATATATATATATATATATATATATATATATATATATATATATATATATATACATATCTATACTATATATATATATATAGTATATATATATATATGATATATATATATATATATATATATCTATATATATATATATATATATATATATATATATATATATTTACATAGGTATTTTTTTAAGTTTCTTGTTGGACAAGTGGATTTCGCTCCGGTGGTCCGAAGTTCGATTCTCGGCGCAGCCAACGTGGAATCAGAGGAATGTATTTCTGGTGATAGAAATTCATTTCTCGGTAGAATGTGGTTCGGATCCCACAATAAGCTGTAGGTCCCGTTGCTAGGAGACCAATTGGTTCCTAGCCACGTAAAAATATCTAATCCTTCGGGCCAGCCCTAGGAGAGCTGTTAATCAGCTCAGTGGTCTGGTATACTTAACTTATATAGGTATTTTAGAGTAAATACGAATACAATTGATGAAGGTAGGTTGAGGGGTTATTTGAACCAAAGATTGGATAAAGCAAGGAAGGAATATGTATGCTCCCAAACGATTTGGAATGGAATGGAATATAGAGTTTAGGCCAAAGGTCAACCATTGGGACCTATGAGGTCATTCAGCTCTGGAAAGGAAATTCAAAGTAGAAAGGTTTGAAAGGTATAACAGGATGAGAACCTCACGGTCAATTCTCCAAGAATTAAGAAGGCTGCCTGGATTGCAGAAGCCGGATAAAGTAATGTTGTTCATTTCACTTCAGTAAAATCTCTTATTCAACTTTTGTAATCAAAATTCATATGCAGTGAAACATTTTCTGAAAAATCTTTTGCAAAAAACCATTATAATCAATAAACGAACACCATTGTACAAAACGAATTCATCCCAAATGAGAAGGAAACCCCCCCAAAACATCCACCAGATTGCTTAAGGATTCTTCGTATTTAGGGAGGTGGAAATGTCAGTCGTTTCCTTGGGAATTGAAACTTCATTTCCTTAATCTTTTAAAACCCTTTTTGCCGGGAATTCATCTGTATAGCTTCAAAATGTCTGCGTTATAATCTAAGGCCTCTTCCGAAATCATATAATCGATTCTGATCACATCGGAGAATCAATGACGTCAAGCTTATAGGTCATCTATGTTGTAAAAGCCAAGTTAAACGAACCACCAGCTTTTCTACACGTAGGTATCTCTAAAAAAAATTAGCCTGGTTCAGAACCAACGACTGACTGACGCTACGCGCGCCTTCCAGCCTTTCATTTCACATTGCACTTTCCGGTCTATCCAATAATGCATTCCTCTTTGATATTCTATTGAAATTATTTGGAAGGCGATTTAATGTTATCTGAAAAATCATTTCTGCTAAACACATTCCACCGTGAATATTAGATTCTTGCAAACACATAACAGTTATTGGACTGCCGCATTTTATCTGTTCCTGGTCCCCTTCGTCGATTTTTGGAGGAAATTAGTCCTTGTGATTTGTGCATGATGGCATTTATTCACCGGGTATAGATTATAGGTTTTCTTGTCAGCTTCAGTAGGCGATCTATCGATAACTTAGGCAAGTACTGGAAGATAAATTAACGTTGATCATTCGTGGTACTTTATTTTAGTAATTCAGTTGCCTCACAGTTAAGCGTTGTAAGGGAAATGCAACTGAATTGTATGGCCTTCAAGAAGGTATGGATGAAATTTAAAATGTTTTTGTTTTTTCTTTATATGAACAAAACATGAGGACTCGCACACTAAAATCACTACTGCCTTCGCCTTAGAGAAGGCTTCAGATGCCTCCAAAACGCTTCTAAGTGTAAAGTAACAGATATATGAGACGACCATGACCGGGAGGCAAATTCCCAAGATGTAGTATACTTGTATTGCACCAGCCGGGTTTTTTTTTTTTTTGTCGTGCCCCTAGGTTAGGTTAGGTTAGGTTAGTTCAAAAGCATCCCACATGTAATTGGGTGTGGGAAACATAATGAGATTATTTTAAAGAAATTCTATGAATCGTTTTGAAGATATGGCGTCCCGCTTTTTACAGGGAAAAGTTGCCATTCTCGGTTACAGTTCGGGAAAGTGCAACCGGAAGATAGGTAGTTAAAGAAGCGCTTCCAAGGCCAAGTTTTAAACTGAGAGGATAATTGCAAACCAGGAAAATTTCCGTCTCCAACTAAAGTAGAAATAGAGAACTATTATAGATAGTGTCACCTTACCCAACGAATTTGATCGACGATATGAATTGAATAGAATTGAATACAGAATTGAGGCCAAAGACCAAGAACTTGCACCAATGATGTCATTCGGCACTGGAACGAAAATTGACAGCAAAGTTTTGAAAGGTGTAACTGGAGGAAAACCTCAAAGCAGTTGCACAATGAATCAGTTGTTAGGAGAGGGTGGAAAGTAAGATGGAAGGGAGAGAATATGAAGGGAGATACAGTAAAAGGAATAGATGATACAAGGTTCAAAAGTATGTGACACTTTTGATCTAGTCTGTATAAAGGCGTCATGCCCATCTGATAGAGTATGATTTACCTTCGCCCATTTTTTTTAATCAATCAAAGAATGCAATTGTCAACTCTGAGAACTATGTGTCTTTATGCTCTGTTATAAAAAAAATAAGTAAAAAATGCGCCGAGGTTTCTTGTGCGCAATCGAGTTTTCTGTACAACGTATAATGATGTATAAAACCATCAGCTATGACCCGGTAGCTCTTCAGTTGCTACCCAGATGCGGTAGAGTGAGGGTGTGTCCCACGCCTCCTAAAAGCGCTGTCAGATGCACAATCCTTGGTTAACTTTAACCTCAAATAAAATAGAAAACTACTGAGGCTAGAGGGTTGCAATTTGGTATGTTTGATGATTGGAGGATGGATCATTAACACATTAATTTGAAACCCTCTACCCTCTGTAGTTTTGTAGAACTAAGGGCGGACAGAACAAAGTGCGGACGGACGGGCAAAGCCGACACAATATTTTTCTTTTACAGAAAACTAAAAGCCAGACATTTCGTATTTTCCACCAGTATAATTAATTGGCTCTTCAACCTCTCTTACCACAGTCATATTATTATTTAGAGTTACTGGGAGATTTGTTACCTGTCACCAATTTAGAAAACGCAAGTTGAATACAAAACGGAAAGACAATGGCCCAGTATTGATATGTCCAAACAGATATGACAGAATTTGAATTATTACTCACAAAATCCATTTGGACGGATGGAGAAGGTATTTACGAAGAATTCAATATCTCTATCTGAAATTCATGCATCGCATAGCTGCCGGGAATAGGCAAAAGCCCCGTGCTTTATATATCCAGAATGTACCCATAATACTGGCATTGTTCGTTCGTCTCATCGAGGAATCGGTTTCTATCTAATGACGCTTCCTTACCAATGACTGGAATGAAAGCCACGGTCCTTTTGTGTGAATGTGTACTGAATTCAACACAGAAAGAGTACTTGTCCTGATACTGATATACGTACATACGTGCTCGCGCACACACACACACACACACACACACACACACACACACACACATATATATATATATATATATATATATATATATATATATATATATATATGTGTGTGTACATATATATAGTACTGGAAATCTTCTTACGCCCAAAGATATAGTAATTCAATATCTTCCAATTTAAAATTATTTTCAATACCAACTTGATATATAAATTCTAGTACCTCATTGATAAATTCCAGACAGCAGATATTAAGAGCTCTAAGAAACATTGATCTTAATGCTGAGAGTTTTACTTCTACTTTGTGTGAGGAGTAATTGCTAATAATAAGATTGTTATTAGTAGGTTTTCTGTGTATTTTAAACTTGTACTAGAACTTACAACTGACCTCACAACTGTAACATGCAAAAATGAGATAACGCCATTGTCTTCTTCGTCAACCGTAAAAGTTATGGAGGGAACTAAATTATTGAGGTCTCTTAAAATCTTCTGAATGTCAATAGAAGTTTTCAGTACCGCAAATAAATCGTCAACATATCTAACCCAGAAAACAATATCTGCCAAAATTGAATTAGCTATTCTATACTCATAAAATCCCATGTAAATATTTTATAATACTGGGGACAAACAATTACCCATCTGGATTCCAAATTTTTGTCGGTAAAATTTGCCATTAAAGATAAAACAAGTCTCTTCTTGGTTGCATGCACTGTAAACTTTATCTCTTTCCTTAATAAACGCTCCAAGAAGAGGTCCATTGGAGGACGAAACTGTTGGGCATTTTCTGAGACATACCATTTTCATTTTCCTATGTGGAATACAACTGAATATGTATAAATATATGTGTTTATAGCGAATACCACGGCATTGCCGACAATGCTTGAATAAAGACAATGCCAAGGCGCTTGGTACGGATTTCTGCCTATCATTTTCCTGTGGTTTTCTTTTTCTTATATATATATATACTATATATAATATATTATATATATATATATAATCTTATATATATATAGATATATATATATATATATATATATATATATATATCTAATATAAAAAAAGTGTGTGTGTGTGTGTGTATGTATATATATGTATGTGTGTGTGTGCGCGTATTTTTTACTTTATTTCTTTTTTTTTATAACAGAGCATAGAGGTACATAGTTTTCAGAGCTGACAACTGAATCCTTTGATTGATAAAAAAAAAGAAAAAACGCGATGAAGCCGAATAATGTTCATATGCAAATAATCAAGGATTAGTCTCTTCTAAATGGGCGATGGTAAATTATAATTATACTCTATCAGATAGGCATATTTATATATATATATATATATATATATATATATATATATATATATATATCTGGAATTAGTGAACGAATAAATTACGACCTCATTACTAGTTACATATTGACGAATGTCTATCGACGACGGTGAAGTAATTTGCATCTAAACAGATGAGGGACCATTAGTTGATTATCCATTACGATATTCTTTGCAATGCTGATGATCAGCGCAGTGGTTATTTCCCTTGTGTAGTCACAGAAAGCGTTTAAGGAAGATTAAGTTATGAATCTCTTTAGCTACATTTTTGTTCTTATTTCACAAAATATCGAATGGAACTATGCAAAGAATTCGCCGCATGATTGAACGACTGGAACACTATTTTATGGTGAATATCATTACCAGGAAAGAGAGAGAGAGAGAGAGTGAGAGAGAGAGAGAGAGAGAGAGAGAGAGAGAGAGATTTTCCAAATTAAAACAAGTAAAAAATGCACTCAAGCTTCTTCGGCACTATCGCATTTTCTGTGCGGCGTATAATTCTGCACGAGCCGCAGTCCATGAAACTTTCAGCCATGGCCAGGTGGTGGCCTTTCCTATGGCGTTGCAGATGAACATTCTAGAAAAGACCAAGAGAGTGAGGCTAAAGGGCTGCAAATTGGTATTTTAATCATCCACCCTTCAATCATCAGACATAACAAATTGCAGTCGTCTCGGCTCTGTAGTTTTTCTTTTATTGAAGGTTACAGTTAGCCACAAGTTTACCCTTAAACAAAATAAACACTACTGAGACTAGAGGGCTGCAAATTGGTATGTCTAGTGATTGAAGGGTGGATGATTAACATATCAAGTTGTAGCCCTCTAGCCTCACTTTCTTGGACCTTTCCAGAATGTGCATGAATATTATTTCATGATGAATAATATCCAAGACCTACTTGGTTGCTGTATTTGATTCTTGATATCTGGCTGTTACTCTTAATCAAGACTCTCTTAGTTAAATGAGACCATTCTATTTCTCGGCCCATCAGTCTGCATGTGATAATGATTTCCTACTTAATACAAAACCTGCGCAATACTGTTTATCAACTTGACTATAAATGGAGGATGATAACTTCAGTAAATGCAGGAATATTTTCAATACAAACAGGCGAATATTATTGTTATTATTCTCATTACCATTACCGAACGATTATTCATTGATATTAATCTAATCATTAATGATAAACACAAGGAATGAAAAGGAAGATTCATAAGAAAGTTCAGACCTGTAAAATAATTCTTTTATTATTATTAATATCATTATATAATCATTATTATTGGTTCCTCTTAGAACGAGTGGGTTATGTGCTCGCCTACTAATACGGTAGTCTCGAGTTCGATTCCCCGCTTTGCCGACGTGGAATCTGTGGAATTTGTTTCTGGTGATTAAAAATTAATTTCTCTATACAATGTGGTTCGGAAACCACAGTAAGCTGTAGGTCGCGTTGCTAGGCAACCAATTTGTAATCCTTCGGGCCAGCCATATATAGGAGGGCTGTTGATCAGCTTAGTGGTCTGGTTAAACTAAGATATACTTAACTTATTATTATTATTATAAAAGGAGCATAAGAAAATGCAGAATAGTAAGTCATACATGAATGTAAAACGGTAATCGGAAAGGGAAGGGGAAACAGAGGAGGGAAAAAACCCGAGATATTTCTCGCCCATATTTTCGCTCTAATTTTTTTCAAGTGGGCGGCAATTTTTTCAGGTTGATTAGTTTTACAATATAATCAAAAACAAATGTTTCTTTTTATCTCATTATTTTGTGAACTCTCGCAGATACAAATAAGTTAACCCAGAATTACAAACTGACCTCATTTACAAGGGGGTAAAATGCTGACGCGGTAAATATATACGTACACACACACACACACACACACACACATATATATATATATATATATATATATATATATATATATATATATATATATATATATATATATATTATACCATTTATGCAACCACTTGGGGGGGGGGGGGGTGTACCTTCCACGGACACATGTGAATCATAATACCTATCGCCGTAAAGTCTTCCCACATGGCAGAGCCATCTTTGAATGATCTAATCCATCCTCCAACCTACATTCTCCCCCCCACCCCCCGCACCCCCTCCCACCCCTCCCGCCACCCACCCCCCTGCTTCCCAGTCCACGCTTAGCCTTTTTCGACACCACTTCGTATATCACTATGCCTCGTCCTTCTAAATCTCATGTCACTAAAACTTCGAAAACAGTTGATCTAAGAAGCATCCTCCTTTGTTCTTTCATTTGCATTCTTAATCCACACTTTACTTGTTAACGGAGAAGTGGCTCAACAATTGCCTCGTTCAATCATACCTTTGCTTCCACAGACAATTCCAGGTCTATTAATTGGATGAACGAACAAGCGACGGGTTGCAGCATTCCCGGAGGAACGGATGTTGGCATATAAAAAAATTGTAAAACACTATAATACCTACTTTTGTTTTTTGAGATTTTTATTACTATTTCGTGACTTTCTGCATTGAAAAATAAACTCAATCACAATTTCGATTTTGAAATATACTTATAGATTAGGAGCTCATACTTTTTAGCGTGCAACCATTATTAAAAGCATGCCATAAAATGCAACGTAAAATTATATCATGCGAGTTCACCCTGCATACATGGAGTCCACTCTCCTTTGGGCATAAAAAAATGCCACATTAATTAAATGTCGTCAAGGGCGAAGCATCCTCTTGTACTGGGGTACTTCGTGTACGAGAAATGGTTCGCGGGACTGCAAGCCCCTGTCAGCCCCTACTGACCAGCATTTATTCCCAAAATTCCATTCGGAAACATTTTCAGCAATTAATCGTAAATGGCCAGAGATCTGTCGACGAGGTTTTGACTTTTGGGAAGTGTTGGTAGAGGCATTAAACATCATAATGGCTCCTCTCTCTTTTCAGCTGCATGTTTAATTCTAATCTTGAAAAGCAGATTGCTTTCTTAGATGTCATAAAAATGAGAGGAGCTGAATAAGAAGCAATATTTTTCCAGTTACATACATACATACATGCATACATACATACATACATACATACATACATACATGTATACATACACACTCATACACACACACACACATTCACACACACACACACACACACACACACACACATATATATATATATTATATATATATATATATATATATATGTATATATATATATATATATATATATATATATACATATATACATATATAATTATATATATATATATATATATATATATATATATATATGTATGTATGTATGTATGTATGTATATGTATGTATATATATAATTCACACTGAAGCTGTTTGTAGCTTACAGTCTATATCCATGCAGCTTACAAAATATTTCATGCAACTTAAATGTACCTTCAGCCAAAAAAGAAAGAATGCTACTCACTTTGCCAGTACCTTACCAAGTTAATGCATCTTTCCACAGCATTACTGCTGCTGACTTTTCAACTATTATACATTCTTCATTTCCCCGTAAACAAAAAAGAAAGAACAAAAATTCATAAACTGAGAGCATTACGAAGCTTTCAGATAATTTTGTATCAGTCTTATTTATGTTTGGTGGAATTCTTCTCTACGGGAATCTCCATAAAACAAATTGGCAAAAGGAAATCGAAAACCGAGATGTAATGTACCTGTTTTCAAGGAGGACATAGTAAGGTAGCGATAAATAAACATTCTGGATCTTGTTGTCAGTCACATTTTCAAACCACAATTTCAATAATGAGACAAACAAACAGAAAACACAGAGAGCGTAGAGTTTGTAGAAACGAGTATATATCATGTAATCCTGAGCAGTGAAGTTTTCGTTTTGGCTTAGGCCAAGGGAGAAAGAAGGAAACGAACAGATCAATCAAACATGTCCTACAAAATTCGAAGTAGAAACTGGAGCGAAAGCTGCCGGTCAAACGGAGGCGGTCCCTTTCTCACAGATTAGAGAATCACAAAAGATTAGTCAAGATATGGTACGGAAAATCCACAGGATTTTCATTCGCGTCAGTGAATCGGGTCGTTGCATCAAGTGGATTGGAGTTGTTTCTCTCTCTTTTTTTTGAGAGAGAGAGCGAGAGAGAGAGCGGTTGTGTCCACACAGGACAAATGTGATGGAATATGTCTTTTTAATTGTGTAATGTACATTAATTTTTCTTCCATCAGTGGAAAAAATGGGATACATTTCTTTACTGCAGTGTCTTACTTTCACAACATCGGAAATCAAGAGCACTATAGATGTAGTTCGAATATCAATATCTAAGTTTAATTTTCTTTAATGAAACACGCAGCCGTAGGTTCCGAGTGAAAAAAGAAAGGACTATATAAAAAATGTTTCAGAAGTTAAAACGTGGACTCCCACTGAAAAACCTAAATCTTATTACGTTCAGTTTCTCCGACAGAAAAAAAAAAGCTCATCTAAGTAATATTAATCACATTTTCTGCAGAGACACGATACTCAATGTCTCCTCGTCTCTTGGAAAGGAGACGAGTTACTACGGCTATAAAGCTATTTCTATTTAACAACCGAGAGTGTCACAGTCAAGGGTGACCCAAAAGTCAACATAGAATTCCTGACGAAGATCAGCCCACTAGAATTCCATGACTGTGGCAGAGTTTCAGGTAGAAGAGGAGTCCTGTTCTACTATTTTCTAGTGTAAGCCATTCCTAGCTCAAAGTCTCTTCTGAGGGCAAAGAATTCGGCCCTATTGGTCTGTAGTCTGTGGACTATGTGGATTTAGTTCGATTGCTCAGGAAAATAAGCCTGTCAGAGGACGACTGTTTGTCCCAACTCTAAAGCCATGAGCCCATGAGATAGAGATACACTCCTTGGTGTGCTTTAGCCGTGGGGAGGATCGGTAGTAATACTGTGAGCTTTAGCCGTGGGGAGGATCGGCAGTAATACTGTGAGCTTTAGCCGTGGGGAGGATCGGCAGTAATACTGTGAGCTTTAGCCGTGGGGAGGATCGGCAGTAATACTGTGAGCTTTAGCCGTGGGGAATATGAAATTCATCATGTGTAGTCCTAATAGGATACCTGTGACGCCCTAATCTCCCAGACGGAAATCGTAATCTCAAGTATCAACGCGAAGCAGAAACAGTGACTAATGTAGCCCACATCTTCAGCTTTGAGCAACAAAGCTCTTTGGTCGGGTACTCAAATGCTTCCTGGTTTTAGGTTTTATCTTATCGTACTCGGATTGATTAAAATCTTTGTTCTTAAATCCGAAATCCATTAACGGCTCTTCAGTTAACCCAGCAGATAGCGCTTGACATATATCTACTTTTGTTTGTATTTAGTTATCTAAAATTAGCATCGTTTAAAAATCTTACTCTATTTTGTTACATCTGTTACAATAAATGAACTATCTAAATCAGCACCGTATTTTTTTATGATTTTGGGTATAACAAAAATGAGCGGCAAATAAGAAACTCGCCTTGTATACAGGAGAACTGGCGGGAACAAGGAGCCAAATTATCAACATTCCTAAATATTTATTTCTAACAACTTGTTATTTTGAAAAAAATGAAATATTAAATACAAAATAACGTGAAATGTGCCAGTTAAAGGAAATATGAATATTAAGAATGAAAATCAAAGGTAAACATTGACAAATATTTTATTTTCGTCTATCCGAGTAAAAATTAAACAGGGAAAAATTACAAATTTCCAACTTTTTTTTTTTTTTTTTTTTTAAGAATACTGATAACTGGAACCCAAAAGGTACATCATCCGTTTTCCATTTTCGGGTTCCCAAGTGATTCATGCCATTGTCTAAGGCTTTATCACGGTCATTCGTACTGATTTAACAGCCACCTGCCATTCATCACACATATAATGTGAACGGTCACACGGAACCCAGTCAATGGCCCTTCCAGGTAGACTAAGATTTGAGCTTTTACACGCACCTGCCTGCTTCCGTTTTCGAGAGATTCTGCAGTCTTCCACACCTCCAAAAATTCAGCTTATTGCCTCCACAGGGAATGTACGCTTCTCACACTTTTTCTCTTACTTTCATCAGACCTGCCCATTTGGGCTTTACTCCAATGGATTTTTACCTAAAATGTAACAGAGGCATAACTACTGGGGTATCCGGCTATAATTGAACTGAAGGTAACTACTAAAATTGATTTTGGTGATGTTAACTAATCTTAGCCCTATTTTCTTGATGAACGTTTTCCTCCAATTCTGAAATGTTCCCCGAAAAATAACTTTCAGCTTTTTTGTTGTTTGTTCTTAAACCGTTAAATGAAGACTACCACATCTTCAGAGTGCAGCAAGAACATTTATTGTCTTCCCATTAAAAGTCCGTCGGTGAACTTTTTTTGAACACTGGTGAAACACTTCAGAGCGTAAGAAAAGCTTTAGTACTATCCCTAATTGTGGTGGCTGTCAAGTTGTTTAATGAAAATATCCCAAGCCCACAAAAAACGAAAATATTTAGTTCATCTTCCCCAAGCCAAAACTGACAAAGAATTTGTTACAAGATTTTTTATGACCGTTTGTCCGTTTCCTTCTAATCATACGAATGCGTAGTTTATCATTATAACTGAACACCTTCACAGACCGTCGAAGTCGAGGAACCGCATGAGCTTCGTGACGCGTCGCTTTTTAGCTTTTTGCATAACCATCCTTTCCGCTCATAACTGGAACAGGCATCAGTCGTTTTGACATTTCCTGTAAATAACTGAAATACTCTTTTGTATTTCAGTCGTTCACTCTACAGTAGGTTTGTTAATATCATCACTATTATAATAACTATATGGTTTTACGGTTTTAAAGAGACCCATTATTATTATAATTATCATGACAGATGTACAGTAAAGGAAAAATCAGTTCAACAGAAACGATGAAACTTCGCACCGCAATATCTCTACGCCAGACATTTGTAGCATTTAAAATTCCAGAGACAGGGGACTCGTAAAACGGCGGCCATGTTAGCTTCAGGTAAAAAAAAAAAGGATGAAAAAAAACTATTCCGGAAGGCCAAATGGAAAACCCATCACATTTTGCATAAGAATGCAAATTTGCTGTGGTTACCAGGTATCTTTGATCAAGTAAGTGTATGTGTGCGGTGAAGCTTTTTATTTAAGGAATGGCAAAACACAAACGGAGTTACGTCACATTAACGTTATATTTCGGGCCATGTTGGGAAACGTATTTAACATAAAAATAATTACTTTTCCAGAATCAGACCATGTTGGGATATGTATTTAACTTGAAAATATTTACTTTTCTAGAACCTGACCATGTTGGGAAAGGTATTTAACATAATAATAACTACTTTTCCAGAATCAGGCCATGTTGGAAAATGTATTTAACATGAAAATATCTACTTTTCCAGAATCAGGCCATGTTGGGAAATGTATTTAACATGAAAATATCTACTTTACCAGAATCTGGCCATGTTGGGAAATGTATTTAACATGAAAATATCTACTTTTCCATAATCTGGCCATGTTGGGAAATATATTTAACATGAAAATAACTACTTTTCCAGAATCAGGCCATATTCGGAAATGTATTTAACAAGAAAATAACTACTTTTCCAGAATCAGGCCATTGGGTTGCGGATTTTTTGGAATTTAACCATTGGGAAATATTTACATGTCCAGAATCAGCCATGTTGGGAAATGTATTTAACATAGAAAAATAATTACTCTTTTCCCAGAATCAGGCCATGTTGGACAAATGTTATTTAACAATGAAAACTATACTCTACTTTTCCGAAATCAGGCCATGATGGGAAATGTATTTAACATGAAAATGTCTACTTTTCCAGAATCAGGCCATGTTGGGAAATGTATTTAACAAGAAAATAACTACTTTTCCAGAATTAGGCCATGTTGGGAAATGTATTTAACATGAAAATATCTACTTTTCCAGAATCAGGCCATTTTGGGAAATGTATTTAACATGAAAATAACTACTTTTCCATAATCAGGCCATGCTGGGAAATGTATTTAACATGAAAATATCTACTTTTCCAGAATTAGGTCAAGTTGGGAAATGTATTTAACATAAAAATAACTACTTTTCCAGAATCAGACTATGTTTGGAAATGTATTTAACATGAAAATAACTACTTTTCCAGAATCAGCCATGTTGGGAAATGTATTTAACATGAAAATATCTACTTTTCCAGAATCAGGCCATGTTGAGAAATGTATTTAACATGAAAATAACTACTTTTCCAGAATCAGACCATGTTTGGAAATGTATTTAACATGAAAATAACTACATTTCCAGAATCAGGCCATGTTGGGATATGTATTTAACATGAAAATATCTACTTTTCCAGAATCAGGCCATGTTGGGAAATGTATTTAACATGAAAATATCTACTTTTCCAGCATCAGGCCATGTTGGGAAATGTATTTAACATGAAAATAACTACTTTCCCAGAATCAGACCATATTTGGAAATGTATTTAACATGAAAATAACTACTTTTCCAGAATCAGGCCATGTTGGGAAACGTATTTAACATGATAATACCTACTTTTTCAGAATCAGGCCATGTTGGGAAATGTATTTAACATGAAAATAACTACTTTTCCAGAATCAGGCAATATTGGGAAATGTATTTAACAAGAAAATAACTACTTTTCCAGAATCAGGCCATGTTTGGAAATGTATTTAACATGAAAATAACTATTTTTCCAGAATCAGGCCATGTTGGGAAATGTATTTAACATAACAATAACTAATTTTCCAGAATAAGGCAATATTGGGAAATGTATTTAACATGAAAATAACTACTTTTCCAGAATCAGGCCATGTTGGGAAATGTATTTAACATAACAATAACTACTTTTCAAGAATCAGGCCATATTGGGAAATGTATTTAACAGAAAACCACTACTTTTCCAGAATCAGGCCATGTTGGGAAATATATTTAACATAACAATAGCTAATTATCCAGAATCAGGCAATATTGGGAATTGTATTCAACATGAAAATATCTACTTTTCCAGAATCGGGCAAAGTTGGGAAATGTATTTAACATAGAAATATCTACTTTTCCAGAATCTGGCCAAGTTGGGAAATGTATTTAACATGAAAATAACTACTTTTCCAGAATCTGGCCATGTTGGGATATGTATTTAACATGAAAATATCTACTTTTCCTGAATCAGGTCATGTTCGGAATTGTATTTAATATGAAAATAACTACTTTTCCAGAATCTGGCTATATTGGGAAATGTATTTAACATGAAAATAACTACTTTTCCAGAATCAGGCAATATTGGGAAATGTATTTAACAAGAAAGTAACTACTTTTCCAGAATCAGGCCATGTTGGGAAATGTATTTAACATGAAAATAACTACTTTTCCAAAATCAGGCAATATTGGGAAATGTATTTAACATGAAAATAACTACTTTTCCATAATCAGGCCATGTTGGGAAATGTATTTAACACGGAAATAACTACTTTTCCAGAATTAGGCCATGTTGGGATATGTATTTAACATGAAAATAACTACTTTTCCAGAATCAGGCCATATTGGGAAATGTATTTAACAAGAAAATAACTACTTTTCCAGAATCAGGCCATGTTGGGAAATGTATTTAACAAGAAAATAACTACTTTTCCAGAATCAGGCCATGTTGGGAAATGTATTTAACAAGAAAATAACTACTTTTCCAGAATCAGGCCATGTTGGGAAATGTATTTAACATGAAAATATCTACTTTTCTGGAATCAGGCTATGTTGGGAAATGTATTTAACATGAAAATAACTACTTTTCCAGAATCTGGCCATGTTGGGAAATGTATTTAACATGAAAATAACTACTTTTCCAGAATAAGGCCATATTGGAAAATGTATTTAACATGAAAATAACTGCTTTTCCGGAATCAGGCCATGTTGGGAAACGTATTTAACATGAAAAATATCTACTTTTCCTGAATCAGGCCTTCTTGGGAAATGTATTTAATATGAAAATATCTAACTTTTCCAGAAATCCGAGGCCATGTTGGTAACGTATTTAAACATGAAAACTAAACTACCCTTTCCAGAATACTGGGCCATTATTTGGGTAACGTATTTCTTTCCACATGAAAATAACTACTTTTCCAGAATTAGGCCATGTTGGAAAATGTATTCAACATGAAAATAACTACTTTTCCAGAATCAGGCCATTTTGGGAAATGTATTTAACATGAAAATAACTACTTTTCCAGAATCTGGCCATGTTTGGGAAAATGTATGTTTCAAACATGAAAACAAATAACTACTTTTCCAGAATAAGGCCATTATTAGGAAAAATGTATTTTAACATGAAAATAACTGGCTTTTCCGGCAATCAGGCCATGTTGGGAAAATGTATTTTACAAATGGAAAAATATCTACTTTTCCAGAATCAGGCCTTCTTGAAATTGGGTAAATGTTAATTTAATTGAAAATAACCTACTTTTCCCCCAGAATTAGGCCAAATGTTGGAAAATGTATTCAACATGAAAAATAACTAACTTTTTTCCAAGAATCAGGCCATGTTGGGAAATGTATTTAACACGAAAATATCTACATTTCCAGAATCTGGCCATGTTGGGAAATGTATTTAACACGAAAATATCTACTTTTCCAGAATCAGGCCTTCTTGGGAAATATATTTAACATGAAAATATCTACTTTTCCAGAATCAGGCCATGCTGGAAAATGTATTTAAAATGAAAATATCTACTTTTTCCAGAAATCTAAGGCCCAATGTTGGGTAACGTATTTAAACATGAAAATAAAACTACCTGTTTTCCAGAATCAGGGGCCATATTGGGAAACGTATTTAACATGAAAATAACTACTTTTCCAGAATTAGGCCATGTTGGAAAATGTATTCAACATGAAAATAACTACTTTTCCAGAATCAGGCCATGTTGGGAAATGTATTTAACACGAAAATATCTACATTTCCAGAACCAAGCCATGTTTGGAAATGTATTTAACATGAAAATATCTACTTTTCCAGATTCGGGCCATGTTGGGAAATGTATTTAACATGAAAATATCTAATTTTCCAAAATCAGGACATGTTGGGAAATGTATTTAACATGAAAATATCCACTTTTCCAGAATCAGGCCATGTTGGAAAATGTATTTAACATGAAAATATCTACTTTTCCAGAATCAGACCATGTTGGAAAATGTATTTAACATGAAAATGTTTACTTTTCCAGAATCAGGTCATGCTGGGAAAATTATTTAATCTGAAAATAACTAATTTTTCAGAATCAGGCCATGTTGGGAAATGTATTTAACATGAAAATATCTACTTTTCCAGAATCAGGCCATGTTGGGAAATATATTTAACATGAAAATATCTACTTTTACAGAATCAGGCCATGTTGGGAAATGTATTTACCATGAAAATGTCTACTTTTCCAGAATCAGGCTATGTTGAGAAATGTATTTAACATGAAAATAACTACTTTTCCAGAATCAGGCCCATGTGGGAAATGAATTTAACATGAAAATAACTACTTTTACAGAATCAGGCTATGTTGGGAAATGTATTTAACATGAAAATAATTACTTTTCTAGAATCAGGCTATATTGAGAAATGTATTTAACATGAAAATATCTACTTTTTCAGAATCAGTCAATATTGGGAAATGTATTTAACATGGTAATAACTACTTTTCCAGAATCTGGCTATGTTGGGAAATGTATTTAACATGAAAATATCTACTTTTCCAGAATCAGGCCATGTTGGGGAACGTGTTTAAAATAAAAATATCTACTTTTCCAGAATCAGGCCATATAGGAAACGTAATTAACATGAAAATAACTACTTTTCCAAAATCATGCTAGTTGGGAAACTGTGTATAACAAAATGCAAAATAGTTACTTTTTCAAAAGAAATTTTCAGGTCATGTTGGGAAACGGAAAACGTATTTAACATGAAAATATCTACTTTCAGAAATTTTCATTGCCAGCATTGTTGACATGTATTAACATGAAAATATCTACTTTCCAGAATCAGGGCATGTTGGGAAACGTATTTAACATGAAAATAACTACTTTTCCAGAATAAGGCCATGTTGGGAAACGTATTTAACATGAAAATATCTACTTTTTCAGAATCAAGGCATGTATGGAAACGTATTTAACATGAAAATAACTACTTTTCCAAATTCATGCTATGTTGGTAAACGTATTTAACATGAAAATATCTACTTTTTCAGAATCAGGGCATGTATGGAAACGTATTTAACATGAAAATAACTACTTTTCCAAAATCATGCTATGTTGGGAAACGTATTTAACATGAAAATATCTACTTTTTCATAATCAGGCCATGTTGGGAAACGTATTTAACATGAAAATAACTACTTTTCCAAAATCATGCTATGTTGGGAAACGTGTTTAACATGAAAATATCTACTTTTCCAGAATCAGGACATGATGGGAAACGTGTTTAACATGAAAATAACTACATTTCCAGAATTACGCCATGTTGGGAAACGTATTTAACATGAAAATAACTACTTTTTCAAAATCATACTATGTTGGGGAACGTATTTAACATGAAAATAACTACTTTTCCAAAATCATGCTATGTTTTGAAACGTATTTAACATTAAAATAACTACTTTCCTAAACTCAGGCCATGTGGCAAAATGTATTTAACATGAAAATATCTAATTTTTCAAAATCAGGCCATGTTGGGAAAAGTATTTAACAAGAAAATAACTACTTTTCCAGAATCAGGCAATATTGCGAAATGTATTTAACATGAAAAAAACTACTTTTCCAGAATCAGGCCATGTTGGGAAATGTATTTAACATGAAAATAACTACTTTTCCAGAATCAGGCAATGTTGGGAAAACGTATTTAACATTAAAATAACTACTTTTCCAGAATCAGGCCATGTTGGGAAACGTATTTAACATCAAAATAACTACTTTTCCAGAATAAGGTCATGTTGGGAAACGTATTTAACATTAAAATTACTACTTTTCCAGAATCAGGCTATGTTGGGAAATGTATTTAACATGAAAATATCAAATTTTCCAGAATAAGGCCATGTTGGGAAATGTTTTTGACATGCAAATAACTGCTCTTCCGGAATCAGGCCATGTTGGGAAATGTATTTAACATGAAAATATTTGCTTTTCCGGAATCAGGCCATGTTGGGAAATGTATTTACATGAAAATATCTACTATTCCAGAATCAGGCCATATTGGAAAATGTATTTAACATGAAAATAACTGCTTTTCCGGAATCAGGCCATGTTGGTAAATGTATTTACATGAAAATATCTACTTATCCAGAATCAGGCTGCGTTGGAAAATGTATTTAACATGAAAATAACTACTTTTCCAGAATCAGGCCATGTTGGGAAATATATTTAAAATGAAAATATCTACTTTTCCAGAATCAGGCCATGTTGGAAAATGTATTTAACATGAAAATAACTACTTTTCCAGAATCAGGCCATGTTGGAAAATGTATTTATCATGAAAATAACTACTTTTCTAGAATCAGGTCATGTTGGAAAATATATTTAACATGAAAATAACTACTTTTCCAGAATCTGGCCATGTTGAAAAATGTATTTAACATTAAAATAACTACTTTTCCAGAATGAGGCCATGTTGGAAAATGTATTTAACATGATAATAACTAATTTTCCAGAATCTGGCCATGTTGGAAAATGTATTTAACATGAAAATAACTACTTTTCCAGAATCTGGCTATGTTGGAAAATATATTCAACAGAAAAATAATTACTTTTCAGAATCTGTCTATGTTGGAAAATGTATTTAACACGAGAATAACTGCTTTTCCAGAATCAGGGCATGTTAACAAATGTATTTAATATGAAAATAACTACTTTTCCAGAAACTGCCCATGTTGGAAAATGTATTTAACATGAAAATAACTACTTTTCCAGAATCTGGCCATGTTGGAAAATGAATTTAACATGAAAATAACTACTTTTCCAGAATCTGGCTGTATTGGAAAATGTATTTAACATGAAAATAACTACTTTTCCAAAATTAGGCCATGTTGGAAAATGTACCTAACATGAAAATAACTACTTTTCCATAATCAGGCCATGCTGGTAAATGTTTTTAACATGAAAATAACTACTTTTCCAGAATCTGTCTATGTATGAAAATCTATTTAACATGAAAAAACTACTTTTCCAGAATCTGGCTATGTTGGAAAATGTATTTAACATAAAAATAACAACTACTCCAGAATCTGGCCATGTTCGAAAATATATTTAACATGAAAGTAACTACCTTTTCCTAATCTGGCCATGTTGAGAAATTTTTTCAACATGAAAATAACTACTTTTCCAGAATCAGGCCATGTTGGAAATTGTATTTAACATGAAAATAACTACTTCTCCGGAATCTGGCCATGATGGAAAATGTATTTAACATATAAAATAACTGCTTTTCCAGAACCTGGTTATGTTGGAAAATGTATTCAACATGAAAATAACTACTTTTCCAGAATCTGGCCATGTTGGGAAATGTATTTAACATAAAAATAACTTCTTTTCATGAATCTGGCTATGTTGGAGAATGTATTTAACATGAAAATAACTACTTTTCCAGAATCAAGCCATGATGGGAAATGTATTTAACATGAAAATAACTACCTTTTCAGAATAAGGCCATGTTGGAAAATGTATTTAACATGAAAATAACTACGTTTCCAGAATCAGGCCATGTTCGAAAATGTATTTAAATTGAAAATAACTACTTTTCCAGAATCTGGCCATGTTAAGAAATGTATTTAACATGAAAATAACTACTTTTCCAGAATCAAGCCATGTTGGAAAATGTATTTAACATGAAAATAACTTCTTTTCCAGAATCAGGCTATGTTTGAAAATGTATTTAATATGAAAATATCTACTTTTCCAGAATCTGGCCATGTTGAGAAATGTATTTAACATGAAAATAACTACCTTTCCAGAATCGGGCCATGTTGGAAAATGTATTTAACATGAAAATAACTACTTTTTTTCAAATCAAGCATGTTGGAAAATGTATTTAACATGAAAATAACTACTTTTCCAGAATCAGGCCATGTTGGAAAATGTATTTAACATGAAAATAACTACTTTTCCAGAATCAGGCCATGTTGGGAAATGTATTTAACATGAAAATAACTACTTTTACCAGAATTAGGGCCATGTTGGGAAATTTTATTTAACATTAAAATATCTACTTTTCCAGAATCAGGCCATGTAGGGAAATGTATTTAACATGAAAATAACTATTTTTTCCAGAAGCAGGCATGTTGGAAATGTATTTAATATGCAAATAAACTACTTTCAGAATCAGGCATGTTGGAAAATGTATTTAACATGCAAATAACTACTTTTCCAGAATCAGCAGGCCCATGTTGGAAAATGTATATATGCAAATAACACTTTTTTCCAGAATCAGGCTATTTTGGAAAATATATAATATGCAAATAACTACTTTTCCATGGTAGCTCTAGAACACTACGATAATTCACATTAAATTGCTGTTTGTGTTGAAGCCGGGCAACGGTTGTTTATTAGTTAGTTTTTTTTCTTTTCTTATCACTGTCATGTTTAATCTCTGCAGTATTTTTCCCTTTTCTTTTCAGTCCGTTATCTTTACGCAACAGATCCGTCAACTTTTACATTTTCTCTCAAGTCATTTCTGAATTGGAGTATCCTTTTCATTTTGAATGTTATTCAGAAGCCTTCAATCGGCTCCAACTGCTTACTTCAGTTCATTTCAAGCGTTCAAGTGTTCCCGCTTGATAACTTACAAAAGATGCAAACAATGAGCGATGTTCCTGCCTAATAATAATACTCTTTGGCTTCCATTTCTACCAACACTGGAACAAGCATCCATGGGCAACGTGTCATTGTCCGCATAGCCTGGTTTTTACTCTTTCACTATAAAGCAGCGTCTCTTCTTTGGACTGCACTTTCATAAGTTAGCACAATCGCTCTGGCTACCTCCACCTGAATAAGAGATCAGATTTAAATAACAATAACGACGAAATGATAATACCGTAGAACTACACAAGCAGATAAGGACCCTCCAGCGTGAAACACATTTGTTGTGACAGATTTTGCGACATATTGAATTCAATTACGAGACTGTAAGTCAGCGCGTCTGATAACGTCCAATGTCTGTAACTGGTCGGTTAATGGTACCGGGGCCTTCATTGCTATTCACTTCCGCCTTGTTTCTGAAAATCAGATACGTGAAACTGATGTAATCAGGAGAATTACGTTGGGAAATCAAGAAGTTATATAAATAATGGAACAGCTTTTAAACGTTTAGTGAAAGATGTTCAGTAAACGTTCACTTTATGAGGACAACACCATAACAAAATAAAAAACGTAATCTCTTTGATTCTAGTAAGAGCAAACTGGCATAAAAAAGAAAGAATATTAAATTAAATTTATGTATATGTGAAGATAACTTTCCTTAAATGACCTGACCTTCTTTGACACGGAAATAAAACCTTTATTTAATTAAGAGACACCCTTAGGCTGAGAGGTTTCAGAATGGTCCTGAAGAGAAACGAACTAAAATGCAAAATTATATGAAGTTACGTAAGAGTATCAAGAAGGGAGCAGACCTGAACAAAGGATAAAGGAACAAAACAGAGAGATGAACAGAATGTGAGAGCGAAAGCAACGTGACAGGGAAAGGCAGAAGTAAAAATAAATGTCATATAGATAAACTCGTAAACGTGACGAACTCGATGTAAGAGAAACAATTAGACAGGTTTTTAAGGAATGAAAGAAATCTGCATCTGGAAACGTACCGATTCGAGATTCCAATTCTGTAAAAAGTAGTAAAAAAAAATAAAAAAGCAACAGAGCTTAAGGAACACGAGATTGGCCCCGCCCCCTTTTTTCCAGCAGCATAACGCTCGCAAGTCAATGAGCGGATGTCCATCTCGTGAGAGGGTGGCCGCATCTCTGGGGAGATGATTTCGAAACGCCGAAGAGGGGAACTCATTGGCAAATGGTGAAGAGGCCGATTATGAACTTATTACGCCACTCGCGACCGTTCGTCATCTTAACCTATTTAACCGCTCTTGAGCCTTGGCAATAGTGGCTCCTACATTTGCCTCTCGTGTTCTCTGAGGGAATCTCTCAATGTTTTCGAAACTATGTTCCTTTTTTTTCTGCTTCTTTATATGGTGAGTTACCACTGGTCTTTCGTCATTTTTAGGTATAATATGCTTACAATTATAATGTGGGGTATGCATTGACTTGAGGCTTTAAACCACCGAGTACTGAATTATTCATAAAAAAGTACTACACATGTACGTGCAAAAATAAATAAATAAATAAAACTAAAATTTCCTACTGACGTTAATTTAGGAAAAGTAGTCTTAGATACTTGTTTTCTTTAGTTCGGCATGAGTTGTAAAGTGAAACCCTGGACGTGGCCACTGCAGTTGGTGGGAACGCCTCACACACATTGCTCTAAAAGTATTCGAGACAGACGAGGTTAGGAAAGAAAAGGGAATTTATGTATAAGAAGTAAGAAATGCCCCAAAGTTTCTTCTGGGCAATCGAGTCTTCTGTACTGCCGCTACAACGTATAATCAAAGCCACGGAAGACAGATCTGTCTTTCGGTGGTCTCAGTATTATGATGTATCAGCCAAGGGGGCCGGTCCTATACCTTTGGCATAAACACCATCTTTATGGCTCATTTTCATTTTGAATTAAATAAAATCTACTGAGGTTAAAAGGCTGCAATTTGGTATGTTTGATGATTGGAGGGTGGATAATCTACATATCAATTTGCAGCCCTCTAGCCTCAGTAGTTTGTAAGATCTGAGGGCAGACAGAAAAAGGTTCAGACAGAAACAAAGTGCAGACGGTCAGACAAAGCCATATCAATAGTTTTATTTTACAGAAAGCTAAAAAAGGAAGATACAGCAGAGCGGGATATCGAAGTATTCAGAATCACATTCACAACATCTTTTACTTGTGTCGTGCTGACAGGACAGTTAACAAGTGACACTGGAAAAAAAAAGATGGGGATTAGATCTAGGTAAAGAACTTCAAGACCACTAATGGAACCCGATGCAGAGACAGAGATCCATAATTTATAAAGAGATAGGTTCCGATCATTCCTGACTTATATAAAATCACGTGGATTCGTAAGTTTCATGTCGCGTTTCGTTCATTTTCAAAATACGGGCGAAATTTGAAAGACGTTTTAAGTCGGTAAACAATGGAGTGCACAACGAAATATGTAGAGAGAGAGAGAGAGAGAGAGAGAGGATCTTACCCTGCGCTCCTGATTTTGGAGAAGGCGAGCATCTTTAGGGCGTTTCCTCTTCAGTTTGAACTCATTCGGGTAATGGGAAGTCTTTAAAAGAGTTTTTGTATAATCTACGTGCTGATCGAAGATCAACCTCCAAATAGTCCTAATTAAAATGTAATAAAAGTTAAGCGTTGCGGGTTAGTATCAGGAATAAGAAAAACCAAAAAAGGAGGAGAGAGAGAGAGAGAGAGAGAGAGAGAGAGAGAGAGAGAGAGAGAAAGCAGAATCACAAACTCAATTTCACTAATGGTTCCAAGTAGAGCGGCGTTCGGATCATTTGCTAACCTTCGGGTTCGAGGTTTTATGCCTCTTTCTCCTTTTTTCCGCATTTTGTAGCATTTGTCACCTCTCATTTTTCATCGATTAGGATGAGTCGACGTAAAATCTCACTCATTATAAAAATAAGACGCAAACCAGAGGGTGGGGGCGGGGGGAGAGGGGGGTTTCCATCTTCATTGTACTTACTATATCCATGGCCTTGGTCTATCACAGGCAGACAGTGAAACCAATTAAGAACACTTGATGCCCCGGGGGCTAGTACTAAACACGGCGAAACTGTGACTCACCTACACTGTTTCGCCGTGTTTAGTACTAGTGCCGGGGGGGCGGGGCTCAAATTTATTTCGCTATCTGCCTGTAATTTCAGGCAGTTCATGAAATGCCTGGTTTTGCTTTCTGCCTGTAACCCTATACATACTAATGTCCATATAATATTATATATATTATATATAATATAATATATTTCATATATATATCTATATATATATTATATATATATATATATATATATATATATCTAGATATCTATATATATATATTATATAATATATATATATATATATATATATATATATATATATATATATATACATATATATATATATATATATAACTGAATCACGAAAATTGGAACGTGATTATATCTAAAGAAAAGCAAAAGCCACGAAGGAAAGTGAAACAACGAAGTACACTATGCAAGGCCTTTCGACTCTCGTCCTTTACGAAGCAGACTAAGTAAAGGACGAGAATCGAAAGGCCTTGCAGCAGTACTCCATTGTTTCACTTTTCTTTCGTGGCTTTTGCCTTTATATATATATATATATATATATATATATATATATATATATATATATATATATATATATATAGTATGTGTGTGTGTGTAACTAAATCACACTCGTGAACTACAAGAATACATTTATTTATGAATAAAAGGATTAACTAAATGAATCAAATTGTTAAATAAACAAAATGTTTAACTGAATAAGTCAAAATTAAAAATCCAAATAATTCATTACCGTTATCCCAGTAACCCTGGGGATCGAACCAAACCCGTCCACCTCTTTCCCTACAAGAACTAACATTAGTTCAGTCATAAAATATGGAACTAGAAAGGTCATAACTCAGTCTTATAAGTAACACCACTCAATTAGGGGAAAACTCCATACTTCCCGGTTATCCAGGTTACCAAACCTGGCAGACTGCCTGAAGGGCCAGAGGCCAGAAACGTCTGGAACGCACAAACAAATGGATCCCACATAAATAAATGGCAAACAAACCCAAATGGCGTAAATCAAAAAGTCATAAGGAAAAGAACATCTCAGAAATAATGGTTTAAGATATAAAAAGACAAAGCCGCACTCGGGCTTAAAAGTACGGTTACCCATTCCAGCTGTGAACACAATCACTAAACACATTCAAGACATAGGGGCTGCTTCTAAGAGCCCAGTTATCTTACTCTCCCATTATGTAGGGGAAACAACTCTTACGTACGCAAGCACGAACTCACTCACGAGACACTCCCCACAAAATGACGTTATTGATTCATTACAAGTTCGCTGCACTGGAATAGAATGTGACGTCATAACAGCTCATTGTCAAGGCCATAAAATCTACTCAAAACCAGATTCTTACTTCCAGTTGTGCACGGACATAGGACCTGGTCTGTTCTGCTTAGGCAGCGGCGACTTCCACCTGGGCGCCATTCGAGGTGATTGCGTCAACACTTTCGGAGCTAACGCTGAAGCTTCCTTTTGAGATCTCCTCCGTTTCCACGGTGAGTCAAAATGATGACATCTACGTTTCAAAGAATGTCATTGTTCATCACATCGGCTTATCAACTATCAGTTAACAAAAAAAATCAATAAAAAAATATAACAGAAACTCGGCCACCACGTTAAATGTCCCCATTCAACCACAGTTGATATAAAATTATAAAAACAACACATTGGCCGGCTCATGGACGTCATATTATTATATAAAAAACAACTGCACGTCTTTTGGCAGAAAAGGTCCATCTTATATAAAATAAATTCTGGGCTATAATAACAGTTCACTTTAGAGAGCATATCTTCCCATCTTGAACTTGACGCTTCTGTGTGATTGTGTCCTGCAGTAGCACACTCTGTAGAAAAACGTCTCCCGGCACCATGCCCATCATTGTCCAGAAGGCGTCGTAAATCCTTGTAGACGGGTAGATTCTTTCGCATGTCGGCAGCACGCGACAATTTGCCCCACGAAGTTCTCCCAAAAAAGGTAGCTGAAGGACGTCTTGCTGGCGTAGGGGAAATGGTGTTTATGGTGTTTACAGTACGTCAGTCAGTCACAGGTCAATTAAAGAAGAATTAACTCTACACATACATCTGTCAAATAATGACCTCAAAATTTTAAGAAATACTAACTGGGGTTGTCCAATTAACACCACCAATATAAAAAAACTATAATGTGCCAAAACAGCTCGGATATATGACATAACCACCAAACTAATTCCTAACTAAAACCTGTGAGATGTAAGTTCAAAAGATTGCGAAATCATAAATCACCATTAATAATAATAATAATAATAATAATAATAATAATAATAATAATAATAATAATAATAATAATAATAAAACAACCATAGCCCCGTAAAGAAAATACTAAATTCTTCAATAATAATAATAATAAAAAAAAACTCTCCAACTCCATACCAAACTAGCACAAACCACCCTAAACAAACGCGTCGTTGTGTTTGAGCAGAGAGAGACAAAAAAGGCTAGAAAAATTAGAAATTACAAAAACTCTATGGACCACTGTCCTTACATTTTAAGCTCACCATTATTCACACGTATAAAAAGTAAAAATGACCCCAGATAAAAGAAGAGTAACAAAACTAGCCCCAAATTATGACTAAAATGTTCTCTCAAACTCTGATATTTACATTACCCCACAAAATCAGTAAGAACCCAAACATATCCTCTTATTTCACTGAAGCGACCAAAAACAGAAAAAAATAAGGCCCCAAATTATAAAGAAAAAAAACTATTCCCAATATTAACCATCAGGAACACGTTATCCCCCAATTGCAGCATTACATTGTCTGAATGTTCATACTTGAATCGGCAACCTCTCGAGCCTATAGCCAAAAAAAAAAAAAAAAAAAAAACACACACACACACACACACACAAATGAGACATATATGCCAATCTGTAGCCCTGGAAACTAACGACTCATAACTGTTGCAAAAATGCCCGAAATACCACAAAAGTAAAAATAATCCGAAAAGTAAATATTAAGCAAAAGACTGACAAAATCATACTAGGCCATCGCAAATGCGCAGAAAACTAAACCAAAACTATAATTCAAGACCAAAACCATGTTTTGTGCAAAAAGAATAAAAAAAAAATAAAAAAAAACTTGCATTGTCCGCTTAGACATGTGCGTCAACTAAGAAGAAACCTGCATACATGTGAGGTTGTACCTTTGTTATAATATACTTTCCGAACTATTTCAGCAACATGACTTTGAGGCTTCATATCTGTCGAGCACAATTTACTGCTGAAGTTGACGTTGGGAATGAAGTCGAAGACTCCTTAGAGGTCAAATGGTAGTACCTAAGAAATTATCCTTGCCGAAAACACTTGGAACTCATATGACAGAGACTTCATACTTAGCATGCATAATATAAACTAAAAAATGCCAACATTTATTTATAAGAAGGTGAATGTCGATGACGGAGGTCACATAAGCAGTGAACCACACTTTCGGAGCTATATACAGCACATAATTCATGCAGTGTGAGGTCATGTTAAAATCAGAAATGAAAGCTTAAAAAAGATTTACTTTGGCTATCGATATTCAGTGCCATTTATAGTTACAGTCATTCGCACACAGGGATCAAAAGCGGATCAAAGCTTGGTAATCCACTAGTGTACTCTGGACATCCCGCGTAAGCTTCAGCTACTATCGGATTACTTCCATGCGGTAGTTTCGACCGTGTTTAGTCGGTTTGTCCTCAGAGTTGCGTGTGAGAAGAGAGATTTTTAAGATATAATCTTTTCAACATGCTCAAGGAAGATCCAGCGCTGATTTGAGTACATTTGTAAAATGTTTCGGTAGTCACCAGGATAAACGTTTAGTGCTGTTACCATGCGTTGGTCTCCTGATTTGGAGGACAACCAAGAGCTCTCAAGGCAAAGGAAACCAGAGCCGAGTGCTGTAATCAGTCTGTTCGTGGCTGCTTGTTGTTAACTGGGATATGGTTAGGAGCCATGCTGTCTACCGGGTCATTACTGGGTCACTAGTGTAAAAATGAGTCATACAAGGGATGCCCAGAGTACATTGATTGGAAATGTGATGCCTCTGAGGGGTTCATGTAACAATGTCGATTCACTTGCGTGTGGCTAAGAGCGTTCTCCATAGCTGCCTGTCAAGTATGCTGGAAAATGTGGGCCATGCATCCCTTCACCACATGCTGATGCATCACTGGCCTCACTTGATCCAAGTGGCGTGAGGCACCTAATATCAGTATCACTGAAGAAACCTCTACAGTAAATCAGTGTTCTTCGGGCATCCCTGGCATAACTTGCCCTTACAACCCTACCCTTATGGCAAGGTGACGTTTGTTATTCTCTCTCAGGACCATAGATGCCTTCAACCTTCACCTATTAAGGAGCACACACACACACACACACAAATACACACACACACACACACACACACACATATATATATATATATATATATATATATATATATATATATATATATATATATATATATCTGTGTGTGTGAGTGTGTATTAGCTGACCAACCTGGGACTGACCAGAAAATCTGAATGACAACTGATAAATCCTCTCTCTCTCTCTCTCTCTCTCCCTTTCCAGTTAAGATAATTGAGTCTAGATGCTAATATCTGACATTTTTTTCATTTCATTTTTCACGCTTTATACCCACTTCCTATCAGAGCTGAACTTAGACTTAAAGGGCATCAGCTGTGTCCCTATTCATTTCAGCGACCTCGAAAACTATGGATTAGACATTAATTATCTGTCATTTTTAATCATTTTGACATGTCATCCCTTCCACCTCCACCCCCTTTGGTGCCAATGACATCTTACCTCCACAGTGCTCATTTTCATATGTATCTCAAAATGGAGTATGATAAACTCGTAAAGTTGATTTAGTTACTAAGTCTACGGGCAGAACCAGGCCTGTTTCAGGGAAGCCCCTCCCACCCCAACCCCCTTCGGTACAAATTGGTGCTAGTTATGTCTTACCCCGGCCCCCATTACTCTTTTCTTGGTAGTAAGTAGTATGTATAACAAGTTTGGTTGAGATAGCTCTATGCATTTCAGAGTTATGCTGGAACGTACACACAATCATGCACACACACACGTGTGTATGTTGTGTTTACATATCTGTCCGTGAATTCCCCGGGAATATTGCTTCGTCCATGTTTGTATATTTCGATAAAAATGACTGGAACTGGACCTGATAATGATTATTCACTGGATTTTCTGCCGATTTTTGGGGGGAAAATGCTAATTTCTGGACTTGATTTTGGAAAATGGAAAGTAATTAGAATGAATTTCGTAGAATTTTGAACATTCTTTCATTAGTATTTACACTGGAAACTAAAACAATTATTGTCTGGGTGTCTCTCCTTTCTCGTAAAATTTAGAATTACACATTTTATGAGCATTCTTTAATCCTTCGTCCTGTCTCTTTAGAAAGGATGGCTCTAGCAGATATTAACATTCCGTTTCACAGCAAGTCTTTTTTTTTTTTTTTTTTTTTTTTTTTAAGGATGTAGTCGCAGATTACCACAGTCAACTTCCGAACAAGTATAGATAGCGAAGGTCAAGAGAGGCACACTGTTTTTATTTTTTTAATTTTTTTTATTTTTAGGAAATGGACTTATTATTATTATTGTTATTATTGCGAGTTTCATGGAGCACGCTACGCTGCAGTGAAACCCTACCCCTCCCCGATCACCTACCTATCCCGCCCCACCGGGGCGGACAAACAAGAAATATCCATTTGAATTTTACTTTATTATTCGACATCCGCATGCCTTTACATGGATGAAGCCAAAAATTTAACCAACTGAATAACTGGGTTTTCCAAGACCCAAAGAGGTCAAAGCCATGAGAAGGAAAGCATATTTAACTCCACATGGTCACAATGTGTACATAAAGATAAGAGAATCATTAAAATCATTACAACCCTTCTACCACTTGCACACATTGTGAATTTCATCCCTATCATCTTTTTCGAACTTAATCAAATGTACTGCCTTTTTATTTGCTACCTAGAACAGCGAATAAGTCGGTAGAATACTGGTCACAGTGGGGCTAAAGAAACACTTTAAGTTTATGAGAGACTCACCATTTAATAGGAGACTTTATGACAACAATCCACAATTGGCATTATAAGTCATTCATATGATGCTCAATCTAAGGCCTCTTATTTAATTTTGCCGTTTTCACATAGATTATCCCATGGAGGAAGAATGAAACTGTTTTCTGTACAAAAAACATTGTATCGGTACTCTACTGTGTTTTCAAGACGTTCTAAGTCATTTTTAGTTTCCATTCGTCTTTTCCTCTCTCTCAAAATGGGGATTTTGTTGCAACTTATTTTGCCCAGTCACATTCCTCCCCGACAGCTGTTTTAGTCTTTCCTTAAATGGCTAAAGAAAACAGAGAGAGAGAGAGAGAGAGAGAGAGAGAGAGAGAGAGAGAGAGAGAGAGAGAGAGAGAGAGAGAGAGAGATGATGGTCTCATTTAAGCAATCTCCTAAGTGGTTTTCTAATTAATGCTTTGGCAAACTACCTACTCGCCCCACACCCCAACTCCTCTGCAAGCGCCCCAGCCCAGCACCCCCCCCCCCCCCCCCCCCCAACAACAATCCCCGTCTATCTCAAAACCATTTGGCGAAAAATGACTCCATAATGTTAAATCCCCTTCAGTTGGATAGCGAATATGCGTTGCTAGAGTGCTCTCGAATTTAGATGTCTGTGATTGAAGAACCTAGCGGCCAAAAAGGGATAGGTTTTGCGCTGCGCAGGCGGCCGCAATAAATATCCCTTGAGTGGCACTTATTTCGTACATATGTTGCGAAATAATGAATTATTGGACGATTCTGAGGTCCTTAAAATCGGGGCGATCGTTATTGTCGTTATTAGGTGAACGGAGTGTGTGATTCGAACGCGGAACGAGTAGGCATACCTGAAACGACAACAACAACAACAAAGTAATAATAAAAAAATAAAAATTAAATAAAATAAATAAATAAAACACAGTAAAAAAGGCGCCGAAGTTTCTTTGGCGCAATCGAGTTTTCTGTACAGCCGTATAATCACCAAAAATAGATC
>NC_087200.1:55706150-55723650 GCF_015104395.2 Macrobrachium nipponense
CACCAAAAATAGATCTACTCATGTGGTCTCGGTATAATGCTCTATGAGCTGCGGCCATGAACGTTTAATCTGGGCTGGTGGTGACCTGTCCTATATCGTTACCAGATGAGCGATCACAGCAGAATTAAAAGCTTCAGAAAAACTAGACATCTTATCGGACCTCACCTAAGGAAAAGGTGAAACTCAGAAATAACTGCATATTTAGTACTACATCATGCCTGGTATAGGAGCGGAGTATGGTTTTGAGGCCAAAGGTCAAGCACTGGGACCTAAGAGGTTATTCAGCGCTGAAGACGAAATTGAGAGTGGGTAGGTATTGAAAGGTAATGATAGGAGGAAAAACTCAAATTGTTAAGAGAGGAAAGAGAGCAAAATGGAAAAGAGAGACAATGAATGGAAGTCCAGTAAAAGGAATGAAAGGTGATGCAGCTAAGGCCCGAAGTGACACTGCAAAGAACCTTTAGCAATGCCCACAGTGCACTGGGTGAGGTTCACTGACGGCATTAGCCCCCTACGGGGATCTTTACATGGTATGGTTGGGGAAGGCCTGAATACCACAAAGTATGAGCTAGAGAGATACTCACACAACAAGAACAATATCCTGAATAAACGCAAGTGCCAGAAATTAATTATTAAGATCTAGGATGGTGAATTTAACTGAACACAAATTTTTTATCCATGTTTAAAATGCAAGGCAGTTACTGAATACCCAACTTAAGAACAGCCCAAAAGTCTTCAGTGATTTTCTCACGATGCTGATCATTGTGCAACGGAAGAAGTGACAGGTCTGATTTGCTTATTAAAAGTGAATTAGCCATCAACAATAACGCTGGGAATTTCAAATGTCATCACAGGTTGACTGAGCATTGCATGTTCACTCTTTATGCCTCGCAAGGTCAATAAATGTGTTGTTCATGCTCACGTAAAAAAACACGGCATCCGGAATCTTAAAATTAATCACACAACATTTAAACAACAAGAAATTCAACAATCGCTGTATATTTTGTTTCGAGCTTTCTGTAAACGAAAACTAGTAAGACGGCTGTTTATCTGTACGTTCGCACCTTTTCTTGCCCGTGCTCAGATCTTGAAAGCTGCCGAGAAGGAGGAGGAGTCTAGAGGCCTGCAAGTTCGTATGTTGGTCATCCACCCTCCAATCATCAAACACACCCAATTTCAGCCTTCTAGCCTCAGCATTGTTTTTTTTTATTTTACTTGAGGCTAAATTTGGCCATGACCGTGCGTCTGGCACCGCTATAGACGCCAACAACAAGATCTGAAGGATTTACCTTAATCTGATTCTGAAAGATGTAGAATGGAAGAAAGTACGACAATTAGGAAGCTAAATTCATATCATAATTATTTGTATTCAAATGTGAACAAGTCGAAACAGGTCAGCAACCGACAAAGCAAACTTGACCTAATATAAAGAAGAAAAATCGTACTGTAAAACAGATAAATCTCACAAAATTCAGGTGTAAAAAGAAACTCGACTAATATACCAAGGTTCACAGGTATATGTCTAATTTGAACAAGAAAAAAATAGAGGAAATACTGGCATTTTGTGAGTTAGGTAATTGGTCAGTTGGTTCAAGGTATTTTGTGAAAGAAATCTCCTAAAACAGAGGATCCAGAAGCTGGATTCGGCTGCCGTTTGGAGAGAGAAACGAAAGTGGTTGCACAACACCTTTCATATTTCTAAAGCATTTATTGACATCGCGTGTCGCTGACAAATGACGTGTAGAAAATAAAATTGCAGTTAAAACACTGCGTATAAAACTATAAAAAACTCTGTCTGAAATATCCAAGTTCCACGACATATTCATTTATGAAATAGAATAAATGTATATACAGCGAGGCAGGTGCGCTAAACTCAAAGCCAGCGGTGTAAATCGGCTTACTCTCGGTAGAATTAAAAACTGCTGCTGAATAAAAAATGGTCTTTGCAGAGGATACAAGACTGAGTGGGAATAGCGTTTGGAAACAGGGCTGTAAAATATACAAAATGTAAAGACATAAGACAGACGCATAGATCATTCCATCTTGACCAAACGTTTTCTTTTAAGAATGTATTAATAATATTTTTAGTACACACACACATATGATTATATATATATATATATATATATATATATATATATATATATCATATATATAAATATATATATATATATATATATATATATATATATATATATATATATATATATATATATATATATATATATATATACAGGTTTGTGTGTGTTAGTAAAAGGCCACAATAATGTATATGAGACTGAATTTTTCCAAAATACAAAAAACAAAAAACAAAAAGGAGCTTTCGACCGTTGCACAAACGATGGGAAGCTCTTTTCTTTTAACCTTTTTGGTGTTTTGGGTTTTGGGAATATACAGTCTCTAATATTACTTATTGTGGCTTTTTACTCATTATTTTCGGTTACAGTATAGTGATGCACCATACATACATACATGTATGTATGTATATGCATATATATATATAAATACAGATACATATATATATATATATATATATATATATATATATATATATATATATATATACTATATAGTAGATATAGATAGATATATATATCTATATATATCTATCTATCTATATATATATATATATATATATATATATTATATATATATATATTGTAAGGGTTAGCGATTGTTTATTTCCTTGGGAGTGTCTTTCACGATTGTTACCTTGTTATGGTGCGCTCTCCTTGCCCAGTGGTGCTTGCTTTGTGTCTTGAGGTAACTTCGGTTGTGTTCGCTTTGTTAGCGGCAGTCAAGGTTTAGACAGCAGGGAGTCAGTCAGAGGCAGTCAGGGTCTCAGCAGCAGAGCCTCGGATATGATTGCCTGAGGGCCAGCCAGTGTACAGCATGGAGCCGCAGTAGCAGTAGCAGCAGCGGCAGTAGCAGCAGAGCAGCAGCAGCAGCAGTAGCAGGAGCAGCAGCAGTAGCAGCAGCAGCAGCTTGTGTTTTCGTCGTCTGGATGGCGATTTCTGGTGCAAGGACATCTTCTATCATGGCGACTTTGTTTTGTTTTTGAAGGGCAGCCCCATTGGGCTGTCTAGTTTTGTGTTAGATAGTGGTGTGTGTCTCTTCACCTCTAGGAGATGGTTTTTTCGGTGTGATGTATTTTTGCTGCCTGAGTAATTTGATATACCGTTTGGGTGTTGTGTTTTGAACTGCGATTTTGTTGTATTTGTATAATGCCTGTTAATCATTTGGTGTCATTATTAATGCTGCCTGATTATTGTTAATTTGTTTATTATGTTGCTTAATGATTGTTTGTGATGTTTGTGCAGTTTCATATTGTTAATGTTTATGCTGCCTGACTTTTTGAGATGTAGCTGTTTATTGGTTAGTCAAAATTCTTGATTCTGACTCAAGTAAGTTTTTCTACTTGTGTGATGTTATTGTACTTCAATGATAATTTTGGTAAAGTAACTATCAACGACATATCTTTTCATGTATTTGACAGACTGTTTATTCAATTATTGGTAATGATGATTTACTTTTAATGTCTCTACACCTTGGCTCACTTGTACAGTAAGTTCCAAAACTGAAGCGACAAACTTTCAGAGAATTTCGTTCGAAATTCACTAACTGGCAACTACAACTCGTAGCTGAAAAAAATATATTTTTCTACAGTGAAAGCTCTATCAAGCAAAATAAAGCTAACATATGATGCCAACAAAAATCAATCTATGATATTTATAACAATCATAAGAAAAATTAAGAATAGTAATTATTTTAAAGTATAGCAAGAATTACTTCAAACTATAGAAACGAAACAATTTGAAATTTTCGTTCAACACAGGATTACCAACATTACCAATGTATATTTCGAGCAATGTGGAAAACAAATATTTAATATTATAGTGTATTATCAATTATTTAGCGAAGATGCATAAAACCATGCAAGTATCAATAGAATGTGAAGGGAAAATCTCCGCGACATTAAACATAATCAACCATGAATGCACCTAGATTCAATGGAGAAGTTGGGGGTGGTTGGTAGTTCTGACTCTAGCTTCTAGGACCGAGCATAAAACACCATCTTCGAGAAAGGCTCTAACCTCTGTTGCTACCTTCAGTGACTAGGCCTAGTTCCGGGCATTGCAAGGCTTACACTGCAGGGCCACTGTCTGTTATTTAGGCAAAGATAGAACTTTCAGGACCGACACCAGGACCTATCCTTGCACCTGGGAAACAGACTCGCTATATAAAAAATAAGAAAGTCGGTCGCAAACAACCAGAACACCCGTAAAATCACCATCTGGTTAAGTAGGGAGACGACAGACCCCAAACCAACCCCTTCCCCCCCTCTACCTTTACCTCTACCCACAATACTAACTCCACCTTTTTCACTTCAACCTATTTACTTCAAATCTTCGAATCATATCCCAACCGTGAAATTTAAGACTGAATTTGCGTAAGTGGGCGTATCATAAGGAGTGATATCACCCAAATTCATATCACCACTGACAACCAGCAATCAGTTCGATCCAGTCAAGTATCATTGCTAACAGAAATTTATAAGTTTTTGGGGATATATATATATATATATATATATATATATATATATATATATATATATATATATATATAAATAAAGAAGCACCCGAGCATGACCAATAGGCCTAGTGCTCGATTCTTAAACAGACCTGTGGTTATTCCTGATAGATAAAAACGTCCTGAGAGAGAGAGAGAGAGAAGCGATGAGAGAGAGAGAGAGAGAGAGAGAGAGAGAGAGAGAGAGCATAACAAGGAATACTCGAATTAAAATAATATCGCCAAGCCATATTCACACTCCGGATCGTATGGACAAGAATCAGTCTCACTTATGCACTGAAAGAAAGAAAGAAAAAAAAAGGTGGAAACCTACGAAAATACTTGTCTGGTGCGACCCTGAACGCAATTCCGCATGCAAAAATTCGCACAATCGAGATATTCCATGAAATTATTAACTAACAAGCTGGAAAATATATTTCCTTGATTCTTGAAATATGCCTAACCATGTAACAAACGCTAAACGCGCACATAACTTGGATTTCGTTTTTTTTTTTTTTTTTTTTTTTTTTTTTTTTTTTTTTTTTTTTTTTTTTTTTTTTTTTTTTTTTACACCAACTTGTCTTAATTATATTTCATTTAATCAGATGCTAACTTCTCTGTGCTTTATCAAAAGAAATCATAATAACTTTCGATATAACGCTATAAAAGTAGAAAGTTAATTTACAAATATTAGGCCAATGCTTATGCACACGGTTCCTGCTGCCACTCTATGGTGAACACTTCATATCACACTTTGGAAGCCGCAGATGTTTCTTTGGGGAAATTCTTTTTTTTTCTATTAATAAACAATTACTGAACTAACATTGATCATTCACTGGGGAAATACTTTGTGCGCTTATTCAGTTAATCACTGATACGTATTATCAGATAAATAGGATGACAATAATTGGAATAAAATATACTAACTGGCAACCCCATGAGTTTTCTATAGAAGTACGATCAATTCTGAGATTTGTCGCTTCACTTCTGGAACTTACTGTACATAATATATAAATATCAAACTGTAATATATTAGTTTTAAGGTTATTTTCGTATTTGTTTTTGTTACTCTCCTTCCTCCGGATTTGTTTCAGCTGCTGCCAGTTAATCCAGTCCCTTTTCCTTTGTTTTATTCTTAAGAACCTGGAGAACCAAGTTGGTTCATAACAATACACACACACGCACAAACACACACACACACACACACACACACACACACACACATATATATATATATATATATATATATATATATATATATATATATATATATAGTATATAGTATATATATATATATGTATATATATATATATATATATATAGTATATATATATATATATATATATATATATATATATATATATATATATATATATATATATATATAATGTCGAATTTACAATATATGTACTACAAAGACAGAAATAATGAACAACATAACTGTTTCAGACTACAGATCCACCATTGAAAAGTGTCAAAGGAGGAGTGGCTTCAAAACTCATTAGGGCTATAGTGGTAGAAATAATAATATACTCCCAAGGTGCAATAACCAAAAACATACAGACTGAAGGGAGCTACAAATCCTCATCTGACAGGTTTTCGGTAGTGTCCCAGAGTATGCATTGTGATTCTGACACTATTACCAGTCTTTTGTCCATGGCTTGGAAATAAGGTCGAAACTTACCACGACCTACACCCCATCTCTTATATTGTCACCTGTGGTAATGTATGATAATATATATATATATATTATATATATATATATATATATTATATAGTATATATATATATGTATATATATATATATATATATATATATATATATATATATATATATATACTTAATATTTCTGAATAAGAAACTTGAATGGCCTCCATTATTTTGATCATCGAATCAAACCTGGTGTTAAACCTATGCGAGTGAACCAGTCATATTTTATTATTATAATAATATTCAGTGAACCTATCTTGCCAGGAAGTTACGAAGCTATATTAAAGTTGGTTGGAAATAATTAACCATTCATAACTTGTTAAATTTTACAATACTTTCAGGTTGTCTTTATACGAGCGTGTAATTTTGCAAATATCCATTTTAGTATACGAGATGTGCACGCATATTGTTTTTTTTTTTTTTTCTTTTGGTGGTGTTTAAAGTGACTCTTTAGGTGGCGTTCCTTAGACAATTGTCTAAGATTGTAGACAATACTTGTGACATTCGTCGTTCCAGCGTATCCCTGTAAGGAAATTATTTCAACCTAAGAAGGAATCTTGGCCTTTCAGAAGTTCTATGTGTTTGACTTGGCTGAGATATCAGCTTTAACGCAGCGTTTTGGCCTTGAGTGTTAGACTTTAGCGGGTGAATCTTTTTTTTTTTTTCTTGAAAGATTTTTATGAAATTCTTAATAAGTATTCAAGAGTAATAAATGACGTTAGGTCTAACCACACAGGGTAGACTTACCTCTGAACCTGGGATATGAGGTTAAAATGAGCCATGGGAAGGAGGTTGAGTTTCCTTCCTAGGTGCCTGATCAGCGGTTCATTTTAGAAAAGTGAGGTTGATTGATGTAAAGGAGAGTAATAGTGAGAGATGTCTTGGAATTTTCCCATAGCACGGATAATGCGGAGAAGCTAATTGTGAAACCGTCAGAAATTAAAACAAAACAAGGCGTGATCCGACCTCCAGCTTACGCGAGACACTTGCAGGATTTCCCCCTCATGCATAAGTTGTAAACATTATATTCCTAACTTTTAACATATCAAAACGTGCTCAAATCTACGGCAAATAGAGCGTTGTTTCACCAACGAAAATTAAACAAAGACTTTCTATTTTATCAGAAATAAAGTTTCTGTACTGTTTAACTTGCAAATTATTTATTCTCTACATTTTCATTCCAATA
Source organism: Macrobrachium nipponense (assembly GCF_015104395.2). Taxonomy (NCBI): domain Eukaryota; kingdom Metazoa; phylum Arthropoda; class Malacostraca; order Decapoda; family Palaemonidae; genus Macrobrachium; species Macrobrachium nipponense. The sequence continues at coordinate 55,713,617 of NC_087200.1, forward strand.
CATTACTCATAATATCCTATCCTAAAATTCCTTTTTCAGACCTCTTTAGGCTCTTCCATAGACCTTTCCCACCCTCCCAACAACAAAAGCAACAAAGTAATTTGTAGGCTTACTCCCCGATTCAGAGAAAATGAAATAACGGGTTGCACTCTTCATTCCTATCCCAGAAGGCCTTCTTCCTTTAAGGCTCACCCTATTCGGCTTAAAGTGACACCCATTTTTCTGACTCCATCACGGGGTAAAAATGAGTCATCCTTTCGGGGAGCAAACCATTTCCTAGAAATGGAATAAGACTGTCAGCCTGAACGCTATCCATAGCGTATTAGGGGATAAAATCAACTCTATATGATTTACCTCTGCAGTCGTCAAAGTATTTCCACAGAGAACAAACAATGCATCATTCTGTGAGCCTGCAATGGAATTACTGTGGATTCGGAGCACGTAACAAAAACAAACATATTTGTTCACCTTTCATCTTTTGGCTACTTTCACCTTTATCATTTGCCATAATTTCACAGAGTCTCTCCTTCCGTGACAAATGCTAAAATTCTTTAAGATTACAGATTTAGAGGCTGGCCACCTTTAGGCCATCTTATACATACATACATACATACATACAGAGAACAGGTCTGCAGATATGTCTGCATAGCAATCAAAAATCTCACTTACAAAGAAAAAAGATAAATAAAGAAAATAATTGGCGAAAGTGAGAAATGAATATTGTAGGTATTATCACAGGACTAACTGACCTTTCCTCATTATGAAAAGAAGAGAATTTAATGTAAGACGTAGAAGAGAGAAATGGCAATGGATTGTCTACTTTCTCCAACAAGACGACCTTTTAAGGTGCTCAAATTCCCGACATGTATAGTAGTATTGTACAAACCCCCAAGGTTAAGCTGGGTTAGGTTAGATCATGAGAATATTCTACGAGCAATTGGGATGAGGGAAACATAAAGACATTATTTTCAAGAAGATTCTATGGTTAGTTTTTAAGATATGGCTTCCCGCTTTCCAGGGAAGGTCCGGTACTCGGTTGCAGTTCGGGAATGTGTCTACGGTGCAAGGTGATAGGACCTGATTTCTCTAGACATTTGCTTGTCAGCTATGTCGGGCTGCAGTATATTGTTGACACCTTCTAGTCCGAATGCTTTAATACAGGCCAGGAATTAAGGGGTAAAGAAACAAGTAAAAAATGCGCCGAAGTTTCTTCGGTGCAAACGAGTTTCCCCATATAGCGTATAATGCTGTACGAGCAACCTTCCATGACGCACGATCATGGCTAACTTTAACCGTAAATAAAATAAAAACTACTTCGGCTAGGAGGCGCTGCAATTTGGTATGTTTGGTGATTGAAGGGTGGATGATTTTCCACAGAATGTGAGCTGCAATCACGCTTTTCTTAGAGAAGATCTGTCATTTAGCTAGGGGTCCCGAGAGAGAGAGAGAGAGAGAGAGAGAGAGAGAGAGAGAGAGAGCTTGGCGTATTTGAGCACTGAATGTGGAGCCGACACCCAATTTTCGGCGCAAGGCTGAGCATCTTTGCAAAGCTCACTCTGATGAAGAGAGTCGCTTTTGAGGTTTGGATTCAGATTTTTCTTGGAGTTTTTTTTTTTTTTATGGATATTAAAGAAATGAGAGAGAAAGAGAAGAATTTTAACAAAATAAAAAGGGAAAACTGAATCAGATAAAAAAACACCTTTTCATGATTGAAATATAACCGAAAAAACGAAAAAATATAAATATGATAAGAAAAGAAACAATGAAATAAATACGGAAGTGGAGAAAGTGTTTTTAACACGTGAACCAATAATGAAAACGCGAACAAATAAATAAAGGAAGACTAAATAGTTTCAACTTTCAAGATTTCTGACTCTCGAGCGAAAGCTAGAGAGAATGATTTGTCCTGTGGTTTGATTTTTTAAAGATGTGCCAAGAACAACGTCTTCAAGTTGGAAAATCCAAATTGATAAGCGAACCCCACCCTCTTACTCGGGCCACGTTCTACAATCTAAAGTCAATAGAGCGCTGTTTTACCGAGTGAAATTAAATGCGCTGTATTTTATTAGAAATATTGTTCTGTACTATTTATCATGTACTTTATTTGCTGTTTACATTTTCATTCTATAAATAAATCGTGACTGTCTTATCCTAAAATTCCTGTTTCTTTAAGTCAACGCGAAACACATTTTTCAGACCTTTTTAGGCTCTTCCAAAGCCCTTTCCTACAATAACAACAAAAAAGAAAAAAGTAGTTTCTACGCTTACTCCCCGAGTAAGCGAAAATACAATGAAAGATGAAAATGGCCTTATCACTGAAGGATTTTTACTTTATTTGAAAATGATTTGCCTCCGATGAAAAGATTGTCACATCGATAACAAACACCTGACCTGGCTGAATCAACAGAAACAAAACAAATTCGATGTGCGTTTCGTCCTGCACAAGTTTGCTTGTGGAGTTTACGTAATGACCCTTCGTGCGTTCCCAGAGAGTGAAGACACATTATCAGAAAATAATGATGATGTTTTAAAAAAAAAAAAATGCCCTAACACGGCAACTCGTGAGTTGTTTGTCATGTCTTTCGTTTTTCATTCACGAAGTATATTGTTCTATTTACGCATCGATTTCATGAAGTTCCACGCATTAGTTGATACGTTTTTGTCGTTAAGAATGACATCATCGTGATTATGATTATCCTCGCTGTCATCGTAATCATTAAACAGTATTACGAAGTATAAGTAAACCCAATACAGTTGAATATACAGCTTTATTTGGAGCAATATTCCCTCTTACGTTATTGTGTCCCGAACCCTTCCTTTTCTCCTGGGGTTTCGGACGACAGCCGCAACTTTTTATTTTATTTTCTATTTTTATTTGTTTTTATTTGATTTTTTCCTTTTTTGTTTTTGTTTCCTGTTGATTGATTGATTAAGAAATTCAGGTCCTGAAGATCTAGCAAGCGCCGCAACCCATCAGGATTATTCAGGGCCGTCATGAAGATGAACTATATAAACTGATAAGATTAGTAATGCTGAAGTGAATGACAACATACTAGTAGTAAAATGCGTGTTCAAATATGAACGTCTAATATGAAAACTGCTGATAGATGAAACAAAATAAAAATAAATCGTGATCAACCTTTTGCAGTTTACAAAATAAACTTACCTATATATATAGAATATATTTATATTAATATATATATAATATATATATTAATATAATTATTATATATTATATAATAAATGTGACTCAAATCTTTGCTAAATATAATAAAATTATTCAAAAAACTTCCAAAATAGTCTTCCCAGCTATTAAGTTACTTTGCCCTAAGGCGCAATGCCTTTCCTGTTAACGGGTTCTTAACGTGTATTTTTTTCTATGCAACCTCCCTTCTTGCCACACAGCATTTTTCTTTTCGGAAAACTCTACCCTTGATAAATACCATCATTAAGCATTCTCGTTTAACTTGCCTTTTTTATTGAAAAGAAAAACCTCCCCTTGCTACATACCTAATTTATGATATATTTTCCTCTCGCCGCATTACGTCCACTGTGAAGCGTTTCTATTATTTTTTCTTAGGTAACTTTTTCCTGTCAAGTGCCCTTCTACGCGGACACGTCTATCTTGGCGTAAGCCTTTCTTTTGTCGCGCACTTTCAACTTGACATATATCACTCTGTTGCTCAATTAAAACCGAATTCTCCCTCTTACATGCTCTGGCGCAGTGATTCTCAAAACTGGTTGCCGTGTGCGACACAGGGCCCGATATGACCTTCTTGCCCAGAAGAGGACTTGCTAATAGCATCATGCTGACGCTGACAATCATCCATCTAATGCTCAGAGATCCTAGACTTTTGTGTAACTGCTTCTTGTCCCCCCTCTCCCACACACACACACACACACACACACACACAATTATTATTCAAACTGCTAACGTTCCTTTAAAGCAAACAGTTTAACAGTTTTGCTAAGGGCATTAGGAGTAATTTTCAACCGTATTTAATATTTACTCCACAGGAAAAGACGTTAGACACGTTATTCCATGCTTGTAATAGAAAATCGAAATGTCTCCTAAATTATTTTTGAAAAACATGTTTGCGGTGCTTCCTCGCGCACTTCCATTTCAGATTTTCCGGACAAACTACTTTGTTGTTTTTGTTGTTGTTCTTGTTGGGGGGATGGGAAAGCCTAAAATGGTCTGAAAAGGGCGTTTCGCGTCGAGTTAAAGATGCAAGAGTTTTAGGATAGGATGTTCATTATTTATGTATTGGAATGAAAAAGGTCAAACTAAGCAATGTGCATGTTAAACAGTACAGAAAAATGATTTCCAATACAATAAAGCGTATTTATTTTAATTTTCGTTGGTGAAACGATGCTCTAATTGACCGTAGATTTTAGCACGCTCTCCGAGTGCGCTGGAGGTCGGATCACGCCTTGTTATAGGTGAATAGGGTTACGTCATACCCTACTCGACTCGTACTAGACTATCTTTTGTGCCGAAAGCGGATCAGTCTGTGTCTTTTACGCTTTGATAACAGAACCAGAGAAAAACATATACATAATTATCTGTGAAGTCTTTCATGAATTGCTGAAGCCCTGCGGATCAAAGATATACATAGCATGAATTTCCTACTATTCATTCGCTTTGTTTTGGGGGGCAGGGGGTTTGTCGCTTTAGAACTAAGATTTATAACCAATGGGGATTTTGTAGATTTTTCTGGGTCATCCACTGTACTCATGCTTCCTCAGTCCTCTGCTATCATGAAAAGTTCTCTCTCTCTCTCTCTCTCTCTCTCCTCTCTCTCTCTCTCTCTCTCTCGTATGATTTCGTTTAATCCTTACTCAGGTTTTTCGTTGTTGAATATTTTAATGAACTCTTTCTCTTTCCTCTCTCTCTCTCTCTCTCTCTCACACACACATATACAAACTCAGATAAGTGCAGCTGCTCCTTTCCTCCTCTCTCTCTTCTCTCTCTCTCTCTCTCTCTCTCTCTCTCACCTGAGACGAAGGGCCATTTCAGTGCTTCCAGGAAGCTCCAACAGCGGAGACCTGAAGGAGCAGCATCACGTGCAAAGTGGAGATCGATGGCTGTGCTTCTTCCTGAAAGCGAAGCCGAATCGATGAGTAGCGATGAAAACCTTTCCTTTTCTTCTTCTTCTTCTTCTTCTTATTCTTCTCTTCTTCTTCTCTCTTTCTTTCGTTTCTTTCTTTCTTTCACTTTCATTGTACAATTGGCGTCTAAAGACCCAGAAACCAAATGTGATAAATGGTAGAGGGTCGGTTTGGTTCATACCAGCTTGCTTTTGTATCGCCGACCGACAGAAAGTACTCTCCTTTGAAAACTCTCATATATTCATAATCTCGGGTTATTTAATGAATGCCTTCCGTTCACGTTACATATGACCGTTGATGATTAAGAGAATGGGTGTCAGTAATTTGAATGTTCCATATAAAATCATATTTTGTTTACATCTTTAAAACCGTATGTTCCTATTTAGTTGTAAAACTACATAGAAACGCCTGGCCTTTAATAATGTAAATGAAAATCTGATTTTATGTAGAATATTCAGATAACCTACGCCCATATTTCTCTAAATCAAAAATATATGTACCTGGTTTTTTTCTTATTTCTTTTACATGCTCGTAAAACAATCACTCATTCTTGAAATCGTTCTTTCACTCTCCAATAAAAACCTTGATTATAATGTTTCACTGCTATTGACGATGCTGTTTGAAATATTACTTTATCATAGTTATAGCAGTTAGAGTTAAAATATTTCAAAACTGACACTATTGCAGGGATACAGTTATTCCTAGTACAGCTTGTATATATATATATATATATATATATATATATATATATATATATATATATATATATATATATATATATAAGCTGTACTAGGAATAACTGTATCCCTGCAATAGTGTCAGTTTTGAAATGGTCTAACTCTAACTGCTATAACTATGATAAAGTAATATTTCAAACAGCTTCGTCAATAGCAGTGAAACATTATATATATATATTAAGATCTATATATATATAATAATATAATATATATATAGTATAATATATATCGATAGATAGATAGATAGATAATAGATAGATATATATTTCTATAACACAAAACAGCATCCAATATGTTTTCTGAGGATACATTCACTTCACTTCGAACATCACTGTTGAGAAAAATCATCAGTACGCTGTTCAGTTTGTTGGTTTTTCTAGGATGAATGAAGTGCAGTTGCTGAGGGAAACTGTTTTTTCATCCGTTTATTTTTTCTCATTTAATAAGTGGCAGCTCTTCTATCTGTAAATACCTTTACCCTGTCTTACTCCTTCCTAAAGAACACCACATTCACTGGAAGCTTGAATTTCCTGTCAATGGCCTCTGTGGGCTTCTTCCATATGAATAGGTTTCATCTACTGAAAATAATAAGGATAATAAAAGCATTTAAAAACTATTTATGTCTTGTTTATATACACCTAGAAACGGTAATGTACGAATTAAACGCAATCAGTGGGTTCAAACTTCAAAGTTTTGTCGTGAAGTTGGGTTAGACTCGCTAGAATGCGTGATGTGCAGCCTGCCCGGGTAGCAAATTCCCGAGACGTATACTACTATTGCACAGCCCCGGTTTTTAGTCATGCCGCTAGAATAGGTGAAGATGGTTAAGCTGTAGGGGTTTTTGGGGTGTGGGACACACAATGACACTATTTTCAGGAAGATTCTATGGTTATTTTCTAAAGATGTGGCGTCCCGTATTTTCAGGGAAGGACCCAGCCCCGTCTATAGAATACCGTGTCAACCCACCCAGCCACCAAAAACTATCCTCTCTTTCGCAGGTAAACTTTTCGTCGAATTATGACGTCAGATAGGCCTAGCCGGATTCAAAGGCACTGTTAATGGCAGGGTCTGCCATTTGTTTGTAAATAAAGTGATGTTCAGTGCAAAGCTCTTCCTTTCATCAATTGTAAAAAGTGGATCCGTAAAGGAACTTGAATGAGGAGCGAAAGCCATCTGAGAACCTCACAGAAACTGTCAGTCAAGTGAAGCATAGAGTGCACATCATCCAAGATCTTCAACGTATGAGTGTCCAATCAGCTGTGCAACTGATTTAGAAACCACTGCGAAATCCTTCAGATATTTGGAGACAAACGATTATTTCAAGACAAGATAGAGACTGGGAAACCACAAGTCAGTTCATTTCACTTGCAGATTCCTGGTTTGAAGTTTTCAATTCTCGAGTGCCATAGGATAAAAAAAAAATCTAGGAATGCATATGGGTTGAACATGCCAACCAAGACCAAATTCTTAAACGAATGGCAGAAATGGCAAAAATTTCAATGAAGGTTGTAGGAAGTAAAGGTCTTTACCCATTTCAAAAGTCATTAATACTTTCCTCAGTCTTGGCCCAAATTACTACAAAACAGTAAAAGACAAATTCGTATATCATATGAATTAAAATATAAACTAAATCAAGACGGGCTTGAGCAGCACATCGACAGATGCAGTGAAGGTGTCATCTTTTGGGGAAAAATAGTTCTCTCATGTGATCAAAGTATAAAGTAGACGACAATTGCAAAGGAGATAGGAACATAACAGTCTGGGAAATTTTATTCTTTGCTTGATATGCAAACTTTTTCATAAAGTAACGACGACGAGTACAACAACGTCAATTGAGGTCTTTCGGCCATAATGTTTTTGTGTATCAGACAATTTCGGTGTAAAAGGAAAAGAAAATAGCTTCACTGGCAAATTGCAAGGGGCTGAAACAACTTCAGGAAGCAGCAAAAAAAAGGTGGTTTAGAATACATTGGTGGACTTATTGCCCGTAAATTTCCAAAATATCCATATCTTGAGTCATGTGTGCGTTAGAAAGATAAGTCATGGAAAAGTATAATAAGCAGTGGTGATACAAAAATTAATGAAGCCCTCTAAAAAAATTTATGAACCACTGAAAAACAATGGACAAAAATATTTAAATGCTGTCATGGTGAAAAAAGGACTAAGTGCTGGGAACTGCTTGGTTGCCTACTACGTTTCAGTCCCATTCATGACCACTGACCCAGTTCTCAACCGAGGGTTCTTACCTTGATCCTATCGTGAGGTAGAAATTTATTTCTGTTGTTTGCATTATTAATCTTAAACTTTCATACTTCATACCAAACCCCCCCCCCTGCCCCCTTTCTTCTCTGGTCATCATGTTTTTCTTTGTGCTGATTACCAGAGCTCCAGGTCCCTCGTTTTCTGGGAGTTATTACACTTACTCAAGTTTACTAATCATCCTTCGTGTAAAGGAAAATGATTGCCTGGACAAATTGCTTTCCAGTAGGTCTTATTTGCTCGTGTGCACAGGACATCGCATGAATGTAAGTGCCTACTATACGGAATGTGCACAAGGCATTGGTTACAATGACTATTTTTGCTTTCGTTCAATGTATAGATGATGCCTGTAGGCAAATGTTGATTGGGGTATGATGTATATTTTTCACCCTTATCCTATGCGGGCAAAATACCCATGAGCTACATACTTCGAGGTGAACGTTGATTTTTATTGATATATTATTATTTTGTTTATAATGTTCAATGTTCAAGCATCTAAATGTTGTCTAAACAGATGGCTGATCGCCTCTCTCTCTCTCTCTCTCTCTCTCTCTCTCTCTCTCTCTCTCTCTCTCTCTCTCTTTTAAGAAAGAGGGTGGTCTTGTGATAAGTAATGAGAAAGTAATATCGAGGTAATCCCTTCGCAAGGACCATGGCTCTCAGCAATTCTTTGTAGTAAGATTAATCAGGAGCCCGGGGAGGTGGGGGCTGGGGGGGTGGGTGGGGGGGGAGGTGGGTGGGGGGGGGCTGTTCGGGGAGTATTGGATAAGTTTCTTGATAGGTCAGGTGAGGGCCTGGGGGGTGCGGAGGGAGTTCGGGTGAGGGGGGATGGAGAGACTGTTGTAAGTGAGGAGGAGCGGGAAAAAGTTGGAAGAACGATAGAATAGGTGATCAAATAAAGGTCTTGGTGTAAAGAGAGAGAGAGAGAGAGAGAGAGAGAGGTTAAAAAATCAATTCTTCATCGGACAAACTATAACATAAATTGCAAAGATATAGAAAATATTTGAAGAGGAATGATGTTTCTTAAAAGTGAGGAGGCGTCAGGGATGAGGTCAACCTTAGAGAACCTAAGCGGCTTGCCTCACCCAAGGAGAAACCTGAATGGTGGAAGCGATTCCGTCCTTTGAATGCCACTGCCAGATGGCGACTCTCGCTCATAAACACTGCCATTTATCCCTTTGATATTTCTTGGTAATTATATATACCAAGATTTATTTTCCAGACGGTAGTCGATGCCAAAGACGAAAGCCAATCACTTCTTTAGACGTGTGGGTTATAAGCGAAGGTGCAATGACAAAAAAAAAAGAAAAAAAAATCTTGCCCTATTTCTTATGGCCTGCTCGTTTGTGCTTCCATGAGATGAGAGGATAGATGGTGATGTTTTGATAATCATCTACCCCAAAGATTTCCGCTTACTCGAGAGTAAGCCTACAAACTACTTAGTTGGTGTTCTTGTTGGTGGGGGGGGGGGGGGGGGGGGGGGGGGGGGGGGGGGCGGGGGGGGGGGGGGGGGGGTGGGGGGGGGGGGGAGGGGGCGGGACGGTGTAGGAAGGCCTAAAAGGTTCCGAAGGGGTTCCGCTTTGAGTTAAATATACAGGAATTTGAGGGTAGGATATTTATGACTTATTGATTAGAATGAACATGTGTTTGTTTGTTGTTTGTTTGTATGGTGTTTTTACGTTGCATGGAACCAGTGGTTTATTCAGCAACGGGACCAACGGCTTTACGTGACTTCCGAACCACGTCGTAGAGTGAACTTCTAGTCACCAGAAATACACATCTCTCACTCCTCATATGGAATGGCCCAGAATCGAACCCGCGACCACCGAGGGTGAGAAGCAACACCAAACCAACCACGCAACTGAGGCGCTGAATGAACATGTGTAAAAATAATATGCATGTTTAAATATGATAGAAGAATTATTT
>NC_087200.1:55731150-55751150 GCF_015104395.2 Macrobrachium nipponense
TGAATAATAGTAAGAAGCGGTGGTGCACGAGCTAAACACGTAGAGGAAGGAAGAAGAGAGGAATGAAAGGACTCGGCGAGAAGGCGGGAAGGAGAGGCGTGACGGGTGAAAAAAAGAAAAAAGAGGAACGGAAGAATCACGAAGAAATGGAGAAAGAAAGAGGAGGAAGAGAGGATATGAAAGGAGCAGTATAAACCAAGAGAGTCACGATGGAGAAACGGATACAAAGGAAAATGAGAATAGGAAGGGGTAGGAAATAAGACAGAAGGAAGAAAAATAATGAGGAAATGAGAGTAAGGGAAAGGGTAATGTATAGGACGCTTAAGAGGGAAGAAGGAATAAAAGAAAGTGCAAAATATAAACACTGCGAAACAGCATATAGATGAATCACTGTTTCGCCGTGTCTAGTACCAGTCCCTCGGGGATCAAATGTCCCTAAGTGCGTCGGTGATTTCACGGATTCCCTGAAAATGTCAAGGATTTCGTGAAATCCCTGATTTCACAGTCTTACCGTAACATACGAGTATAGGAGGTACAAAATGAGGATTAAAAAAAATACGTCCGGACGCTCCCTCAGACTCAATCAAAGCATCATTTGTTGGACAATGGCGGCAAAATGAGCAGTTTGGTAGTGATTACCTGATGAGAATACATGCTTTTATATAAATAGGCCAATCCTAAGTACAAATCTAAAACAAGGATAGCGAGCGAAGGTACTGGTAAATGATACGTGACAATAAAGTTGCTAGATATAATTCTGACAGCGGAAGTGGGTGGGGCCTATTTTGATCATTACTTCGTTGAGAGCTGAAGTGCAAATAGGAGCAAAACGGAGACCGTTTACGTTGTAGTTACGTGACATTAGTAAGTAAATTGTTCTGCCAATAGATGGAAAACTGGTAGAAGACACCAGGCAATAAATAAAAGCTGAAAGGGAAATGTGAATGAGTAATTAGACAGAAAGGGATCAATGAGGCACTGAATGAGGTAAATTAAGAGAGAGTGAGAGAGAGAGGAAAAAAAACGAATAGGCAATGGATCCCGAAGGGGTAATGGTTGACTTCAGGCCAATGTCTGATGTCTGTCTGTAAATAGACAGGAGTCATGCACCGCCCATTTTCCGTTCTAGGTGTCCTTTCTTTATTGCCTCTGAGTACTCTATTTAAATAAGACTGGAAGACTTGTGGAAGTACCGAAATTAACAAGGAGGAAAAACTGGGAGTTGTTGAATTCAATATAGAAAATCAGGCCAAAGGCCAATCGCTGGGACCTATAAGGTCATTCAGCGTTGAAACGAAAATTGACAGTAAAAGGTCTGAGAGGTATAACGAGAGGAAAACCTCAAAGCAGCTGTACTATGAATTCATTGTTAAGAGAGGGCGCAAAGTAAGATAGAAGAAAGAGAATATAAAAGGAGGTACAGTAAAAGGAATGAAAGGGGTTGCAGCTAGGGACCCGAAGGAAGCCTGCAAAAGCCCTTAAGAAATAATGCTTACAATGGCGGCACTAAACCCCCTACAGGGGGGGATACTGTGAGGCTCAAGAATGGAAGGAATTGCGAGTAAGATATTGCACTATAGCGGTGAAACCGTAACCTCAGTGGTTATAAGTGGATAAAAGTACACTCCGATAATGGAAAGCAGCATTGCTCTGTAAGAAGTATGAACAAAATGTATGGTAGGATTTGGATTGAGATGGCAACAGATTCCAGATGGATGGATCAGGAAATAACGGCTAGTAAAGCAAATCATTTCAGGAGCAGTAATGTGAAACTTTTCATATCCATTGCTCTCCTCCTGTACATATCAAACAACGGGTCCCTCAGCAGTTGTCATACGACACACCCCAACGCCTAGAGAACAACAATACTGCATGTTTGTTTATGGGCAACTTTATTGTCGACTGAAGTTTCTAGCAAATATCAATGAGCCATTAGGTACTCTGTTTATTCTTTTGTAGGAATTGTTTTCTGTACTAGTTGATGTCAAACGGGAGTATATCACTATATATAAAGCTATATAGATATATACATACACATACACACACACACACACACACACATATATATATATATATATATATATAAATATATATATATATATATATATATATATAATATATATAATATATATAATATGTATAACTGAATCACGAAAGTTAGAAACGTGATAAATCCATAAGAAAGATATGCCACGAAGGAAAAAATAAACGAAGGAGGATCTGCAAGATCTTTCGACGTTAAACGTCCTTTACTGAGCAGAGACTGATATAAATACGAGAAAAGACAATACAAGAAGATTCGTATAACTGACAGATATGGATTATAAAGAGATTAGTACCTAGAATCCACACACCTGGAAGTAAGAAACCTTCTCAAACAAGCATAAACTATGGGTGCAATTAAAGGTTTAAGACAATCATCTCAGATACAATTTCAAGACAATTAAAGGATTATAGGTGACAGCTATTCAGAACTTGGTAAACAAAACCATATTCACAATACATGTCAGACATACATTACAACAAAATTAATAACTCTAAGGCAAACTGATTTTTATTTGAAGTCAGTAATTAAATCTTTGAGGTCATTCTTAAACATGTTACAGATACAAGGGTCTAAATGAAAAAGGCCACGACTAACATTGAAATTACAATGAAAAGTAAGTTGTATTAAAGCAGATTCTAAAAGATTTCGTGATAAGACATCTCTTGACCTTGCAATTACTGAACTATCAACCCAATTTATTCGGTGGTTGTTTTCACTTAAATGAATGAATATTGCATTAGATTTTTGCCCAGTTTTTACAGAATATTTATGCTGGCTTAGCCTTACTTCTAAGCCTTTGCTAGACTGTCCGAGATAAAATGAGGGACAATCCATACATGGAATTTTATATATTATGTTGTTGCTTTCTCTGGGGCCATTTTTTTTATTAACATTCCTTCTAGTGTGTTATTATAGGAAAAAACAAGGTGACATTAAAAGCTTTTAACAATGATTTAATGGTTTCAAATCCGTTTAAAATTTTTAAGGCAAAACTGAGAATGTTCTTAGAATTTTCTTTCTGTGTGTTACGTTACAGTATAAAACTTTTTGTGGGCTTTATTATAACAAATGTCTAATATATGTGAAGGGTAGCATACATCTTTCCCTATTTTTCTTATGTATTCATTTTCTTGATCCAAATATAGTGGACTGACAATGCGCAATGCTCGTAACAACATAGAGGAAAAAATTGATATTTTTATGTTAAGATGGTGGCCTGAGAAAAAATGAACATAAGTTAAGTTGTTAGTCGGTTTCCTATAAATACTGAATTTACATTGAAATGGTTCTCTATGTATCAAAACATCTAAGAAAGGGAGGCAATTGTCTTTTTCTAATTCTAGAGTAAACTTAATCGATGGTACCTGGTTATTTAATTTAGAGAGTAAATCATTTACATCAACTGCGACAGGAAGAACAGCTAAACAATCATCAACATAACGATACCACTTTACAGGAATATAAATGATATTAGAGGTAAGTAGCGTTTTTCAAAGAATTCCATATACAGGTTTGAGAGTAATGGTGATAAAGGATTTCCCATTGCCATGCCAAAAATTTGTGATAAAATTCACCATTGAATATAAACTTACAATCACAAATGCACAAACTCGTGAGTGAAATAATGTGACTTATAGGTAGAAGGTAATTCATGCTGAGTTAGTTCATTACTAAGGTATTCTAAAATGGAGTCTATAGGGACTTTAGTAAAAGAGAACATACATCAAAACTAACGAATCTATCAGTAGGGCAAAGAGAAATTTTGTTTAATTTATCAACTAAATCTAGAGAATTATCTATATAAGAAATCGGAGATGGTTCCAAGTAACGGGGACAAGATCTTAGTGATATATTTCGAAAGTTTATATGAAATTGAACAACAGTACTGATAATAGGCCGCATAGGGGTTATTTTCTTTGTGCGTTTTGACTAAACCGTACAAGTAAGGTAGCGAAGGAGATTTGACTGACAATTTGCCTAGTAGTTCTGTTTTATCTTTAAGGATACTTTTCACTATGCTATTGTTGAAGTTTTTTATGACTTTGATCAAGGGGATTTTTTGTTAATTTTTTATAAGTCACATCATCATCCAGTAGGCTTGCATACGTGGATATGTAGTCAGCTTTATCTAAATTACTATACTATTTGACTTATCAGCTTTTGTAATGTGGATACTATTGTCCTTTTTAAGATCGGTCAACTTTTCTTATAGCGAGCAGGGAAGTTACTTTCATGCTTAACATTGGCAGCTCTGTAAACAATACCTATAATCATGTCAACATGATTTTGAGGAAGATCACAATATTTTTCAAATTTACATAGGATGACGCAATATTAAAGCAGAAGGTCTACTTGTTACAAAGAAAGATAAACCATATCCAAGCGCACTCACAAGATTTTACTTATTATTTGTACTAGATAAGTTAACAACACAATCTTGACGTGCACAATTAGTCCAATCACGATATCCATAAGATTTTTTAGTTTTCTGTCGAGTTTCCTTTCAGGGCATCTGTAGTCCTACGTAGTTTTTCGTAAATTTCCCGTCGCAGCGAGTCCTTCCAATCAGCCGGGATGGAATGATTGAAAGAGATCCTTGTTCTTTCCAGTTCCTTGAATTTTTCCTTCTCTTCCTGCTTGGCAGCTGCTATGTGTTGTTTCAACATCATGGCACTAAATTCATTGAATGGGTGATTGTCATACCTTCTTAGACGGCGTGGCCCCCCCGGCAGCAAGGATTTAAGAGCACTTGTTCAGAAAGGCACTTCTTCAGGAAGCTTAAGACGAATTCTGGTTGAATGTGCAGCCACAAGAGACTTGAAGAAGGTAGTGAATAACACACTAAAAGGAATGTTAATAAAAAATGGCCCCAGAGAAAGCAACAACATAATATAAAATAAAATTCCATGTATGGAGTTGTCCCTCATTTTTATCTCGGACAGTCTAGCAAAGGCTTAGAAGTAAGGCTAAGCCAGCATAATATTCTGTAAAAACTGGGCAAAAATCTAATGCAATATTCATTCATTTAAGTGAAAACAACCACCGAATAAATTGGGTTGATAGTTCAGTAATTGCAAGGTCAAGAGATGTCTTATCACGAAATCTTTTAGAATCTGCTTTAATACAAACTTACTTTTCATTGTAATTTCAATGTTAGTCGTGGCCTTTTTCATTTAGACCCTTGTATCTGTAACATGTTTAAGAAATGACCTCAAGATATAATTACTGACTTAAATAAAAATCAGTTGCCTTAGAGTATTAATTTTGTTGTAATGTATGCCTGACATGTATTGTGAATATGGTTTTGTTTACCAAGTTCTGAGTAGCTGTCACCTATAATCCTTTAATTGTCTTGAAATTGTATCTGAGATGATTGTCTTAAACCTTTAATTGCACCCATTGTTTATGCTTGTTTGGGAAGGTTTCTTATCTTCCAGGTGTGTGGATTCTAGGTACTAATCTCTTTATAATCCCTATCTGTCAGTTTTTATACGAATCTTCTTGGTATTATCTTTTTTTTTTCTCGTATTTATGTCAGTCTCTGCTCAGTAAAGGACCTTTAACGTCGAAAGATCTTGCAGATCCTCCTTCGTTTATTTTTTCCTTCGTGGCATATATATATATATATATATATATATATATATATATATATATATAATATATATATATATATATATATCTGTATGCATAACTGAATCACGGAAATATGGAACGTGATGAATACATAAATAAAGGCAAAGTCCACGAATGATAGGGAAACGACGGAGTTCTGCAAGGCCTTTCGACTTCCTATCCTTTACTCTGGTAAGGAAAGGACAAATAGTCGAAAGACTAGCAGAACTCCATCGTTTCTCTATCCTTCGTGGATTTTATCTTTATGTGTGTATGTATGTAACAATTACTACTGTTTCTTTATGAGCCCCGCTCTTGCGATATGAGCCTCTCCTCCTACCAATCAGCTAGTTAATTGTTTTTCTGGCAATATGCCCATTCTTCACTGACCAAGCCTGAACGAGAACTTACTCTAAATCTGTTATGATTGTGCGCTACTCTCGGCAAAGGACAAATGTGAGCCGCGTTTGAAGCTTAGTCATTGAATAGTAATTGGTTATCGGCTGCCAGTCTTTGTACACCCGGAGGGGGTTCTCATGGACACGATGTTTCTATCGAAATATTCCCAGAGGCGTAAATGCTTTGATGTTTGATGTTTTATTGTACTGTTGGACCACTGGCCAGAGAGAGAGAGAGAGAGAGAGAGAGAGAGGACAATCAGTTGGGTCGTACAATATCACTGGTTACGAGTAACAAAGGGAGCTCCACAGAAATCGAAGACTTCAGCTCAAGATGTACACGTAATGCAATATCTTTGCGTCGCTTCAAGACAAACAGAACAAGAGACCAAGGAATATAGTAGTGTATGCCACCAATACGATGTAGGTATCTCCGTTCCTGTTAAGATACAAATAAATAACCATAAATAGCCATCAGCATGAACGTATATTAGGTGTACATCCGATACCTGAGGATCTCGCAATGGTCGTCAGTAGAGAAAAAAATAATAGCTTTATTCTTGTTTGGTTCAGATACATAATCTATTTGTTGTTTGCAATAAACACACATTCATACATACATATCTGTGAAGATATCAACGTGAAGCAAAACGGAGTAGCTCTCATCAGATTCTTCCCCCTAATCGTGCATTCCCCCTCCTGCCAATATATTACCTTTTCTATTAAGCTCTGATTTTCTTTCTCTAATTCCCGAAAACATTGAAACCTTCCTAGGTATCTTTTCCGAATGGACAAGAACATCACCGCTGGGGGACACTTTATCGCTTTATCCGGCCTCTCGTTGACTATGACCACAAATAAATTATATGTTTTTCTTGCTTTTCTTCGTCATATCAAAATAGGCTTTCGTAACTGACTGGAGAGCGTCGTTCAGCTTTCTGTGAATTCGCCGATCGCATGTGCGCTTTTATTCCCCGGTGCTTGCAGGCAGAGATTGCTCATCCAATATGAGAAGACTCGCGCAAACAATTTCAGAAATTTTTGGCATCGAGTCCTCGGCAAACTCCGAATTAGGTCAGGACTTCGCCTTCCCGTTCTCACTTCCGTCGGATATCAAATCCTGGAGATGTTCCGACGCAACTCGGAAGTGATTGTAAAATTGGAATTAGACTTCGCTATAGCAGCCATCTGGCCGTTTATCGCATGGCGCGCTTCCCTCTTCGGAAAATAAATGTGCCGTTCGCTTTCACTCCTTCCTCACAAGTTTCCACAGCCAAAGGATTATTCCGTTTTTAAAGAACTGAAATTTTGTTTGACAGACACTTCCAACTATGCATACGCAAACATACATGGATGTTAAAACACACACACACGCGCACGCGCGCAACACACACACACACACACACACACACACATATATATATATATACATATATATATATATATATATATATATATATATATATATATATATATATATATATATATATATATATTTGTGTGTGTGTATGCAGATATATATACGTATATCTTTTAAAGAATAGACTATAGATATCCGAACCGTTTATCCGATCTAGACAAAATTGGCCCGTGGCCATCTTCTGAATTTTATTAAGATGTACAAAACTATACAAAAATCTTATTAAGATATAATTCAGAGCGAAAGGACGTGTAAAATCATCAGAGAAAAGTATTAAGGAAATCTGGAGAACATAACCTGAGGTCCTTCTTCAAACTCCGTCTCTTCGATCGCCAGTGTTTGATGACACTGACAGCATGAAATCATTTCAAGTCATGTTTTTGCCAGAGTCCGAAATATTGTAAATGGCGAGTTTTTTTTTTTTTTTTTTTTTTTTTTTTTTTTTTTTTAATAAAGGTTCTCTCCGTTGCCGTTTTTGCTAATGGTGAAGGATGTGGAAGTGACTTAAAATCACAAGTTACACGAATTCAGCGCATACGTGTTTTTTTTTTTTTTTTTTTTTTGTTTTTTTGCGACGCATCGTACGCTTTTACTTAATTGAAATTACTGCGGAACAGTCATCAATGGGACATATAGGGGAGCGTGACATGCAATGCTTTGAACATTTTCGCTTCCTACAGTAGGAACTGAGTTAAGTATATCTTAGTTTAGCCAGACCACTGATCTGACTAACAGTTTCTCCTAGAGCTGGTCCGAAGGATTATTTTTTTTTTTTTTTTTTTTTTTTGACGAGAAATCAATTGGTTACCTAGCAACGGGACCTACAGCTTATTGTGGGACCCGAACCAACGTCAAGAAATGAATTTCTATCACCAGAAATAAATTCCTCTGATTCTATGTTGGCATGGCGGGGAATCGAACCCGGACGCGAGATCGGTAGTCGAGCAAGTATACCGACTCGTGCAACTCGGAGCTCGGAACTGAGTTACAATTAAACATATCAATTATATCAATTGATAGAGTGAAGGAATTTCATAGCGAGAAGGATGAGGACGCATAAATATGCCCTGTCTAAGTCCATTTCTACTACACCCTTTCAATCCTACGTCATTCAATTTCAGTATTTGACCATATAATACTGAAAACTGAATGACGTAGGATTTAAATCTACCATTAAATTTTCTTTTCTGTAACGCTGCGCTCACAAGAAAGACCAATGACGTCCGATCTTTCCTATCGCCCAGTTTTCATTTCAACTCAACTTTCCTTTGCACTCTCACCCTATCGATCATCTCACGACTGACAGTGACATCCTTATTATTCCTTTGCGAATGAAAATCACTTCGTTTTACAAAGAGGAATGTGTTTTCTGAAGTGTTATTCAGGGAAAGAGAAGAGGAAGTCTAATTAGTAGTTAGGCTCATCTAGTGTTTCATAAAGCGTGTAACATTTTTTGGGGGGCTTTTTTGCGCCACACAAAACTGGTCAGAACGACAATATCAGTGTAGAGAAAGTCATTTTTTTCTGAGAGAGAGAGAGGAGAGAGAGAGAGAGGTTTATGAATGTTTTTTTTGAAGTACATTGGGTCTCCATTCTATAGAATCCGTAAATCCCGGCCCGTAAACTGACTATTACAGGTGGAGTACCTCTACATCTCGGGTGGTGGAGATTCCGTTTCCACAATTCTCACAATTGTGGCAGTAACATTAACCTGCCCGGTATTACAGCAGCACTCAAATTCACTGCGAGAAAGAGACAAACGAAGAAGGAAAATCCGTTTCTTCAAAAGACTCAGCAATTTGAACTTCAGGGCGGATGTTGCCACATCGTGGTTGCAAATGTCAAAGGGAGGTCGCGCGATCGGTAAGAAATCTGCAAAGTGAAATTCTAAATCATGGCGGGTGAGAAGAAAGTTTGGCGGAAAGTTACAAAATCAGTCTCTAATCGCTTGTAAAAAACATGCAAGATATATTTGATATTTCCTTCATTTTCGTGACAGTTGAGCGTCTACAAATCTTCAGCGTGTAGGGGGGGGTTTGGTATAATAGTGAGTGTTGCCTTGCATTTTGTGAATTATATGCTGTTTGATTCTGTCTTACAAAGACAAGCATTTTTTCAGTTCTAAAGGATTCTAATGTTCTGTATCAACAGAGCACTCTGTGAATCGAAGATGTATGAAGACAATGAATATTTATATTATGTTACTAAATCTTGGATAAGCATATCCTCAGTTATCTTAGGTTTTCTACAAAACGCATAATATTTTTATATCAAAAAGGTAAAATAAAGTCATGTTAAACGTACTCAAGTAATAAAGCAAAACCTTTAAAACATGACCAATATGACATTGTCGCAATAATGAAACCTTTATTTTACATTAGAACAAATTATTTAAATTTCATTTTCACGGTTACCGACGCAAGCTTAAACCTGAACTAAACTGAATATAGAATTTTGGCCAAAGGCCAAGCACTGGGACATATGAGGTCATTCAGCGCTGAAACGGAAATTAATAGCAAAGGTTTGAAATGTGTAACAGGAGGAAAACCTCAAAAAACAGTTGCACTACGAATCAACTGTTAGGAGAGGGTGGAAAGTAAGATGGAAGAAAGAGAATATGAAAGGAGGTCCAGTAAACAGAAAGAAAGGGGTTGCAGCTTGGGGCCGAAGGCACGCTGCAAAGAACCTTAAGTAATGCCTACAGTGCACAGTATGAGGTGCACTATACCTCTGCGGAGACTTAAACTTGAAATATAAAATGAAAGGTATGTCTATGTACAAAATAAAAATTCTAAAAATGTTTCTGGCTGCATATACGAAATTCCTTGTAAAAAGTGTGATCAAATATATTACGGACAAACTAGAATATCACTTCCACAAAAATCAAACAGCACCAATACTCTGTGAGAACTGGCCAAATATCGAATGCATTATTCGTACCTATGAGAGATTCAGATCATTATACTAACTGGAGTGAAACCAAGATCCTTAATGCCGTGAAGCGACACAGTTCAGCAAAGTCAAATAATGGAAATGTTCTAAATGTAAGTCTTGTTTTTTTAAAACTCGTTGACTCCATCATTAAAAAAGCTCAGGATAAATATAAGCAACGAAAATAATTACCTTCAGTTGTATAAATGTTTTTGGACTGTTTGTATGGCTAAGCTCCGTATCTCTCATAGATAAATCTTTGGTTTTTAGTTTGTGACCGCGTGATCCAGGATTATCCTGGATTATCTCTTTGATTTTTACCCTTGAAACAATTGACCGTCTAGTATTCTTGATTTTTTTTTTTTTTTTTACCCTTCCCTTAACCTTCTTTCCATCTGTATTTCACTTGTGCCTCTACAATGCCCGATAAAGGCGAAAGGGGCTTGGTATTGACATTCTGCCTATCATTTTCCTGTCGTATTCGCTTATATATTTGACACACACGAAAAACTTACCTTTTTGCAACAGTTTTTTCCAGAATATCTCGAATAGACCGATGATTTTAGCTTCCTTTTCTCTTATCAAATAAATCTAAAATAAGTGTTTTTTACGCATCCGAGGTTTATCTCACAAGGCCTGAAGGCGAGCAAGAAAAATCAGACAATCCGAAAAGGTACAAAAAATAAAAAAATAAAATGAGACTGTCGGAACCTTTGCGCCGAGTGAAAGCTCCTCCATCAATATACAGGTAATTGACCTCTCAATACACTCGCTTTTTATTTCCTCCTGTCGCTTTCCCTGCCACTCATTTCACCCCCGTGTCATTTCTCTCTTTTTCAGGGTCTGTATCTCTCCTTCCGTTCTTTTCCTCACCTTTTCGCTTCACTCTCCTGTTTCTAGGAGTCGGGATCTCTATTCCGGTAGAGGGCGCTTTTTGAAAGGTTCGTGTAGCTGGTAGCTTGATACCGAGGGTGTATACACACACACATATATATATATATATATAATATATATATTATATATATATATATATATCTATATAGATATATATTATTATATAATATATTTATATATATATACTATATAATATATATATATTTATATAACAATAAAAGCTTTTGGGGTTCTGAAAGTTTTGAAGCGCAATTCATGAATGTATAACTTACCTGTAAGTAGCTTTTTCTATTGGTAAGCACAAAGGGACATGATTCCACTTATGCACTCTTTTATTAATATATATAATATATATATATATATATATATATATATATATATATTAAATTAAATTTTATCACATCACCGTAATTCATATACAAGCATTAAGCTACAAATGTCCTTTATTTACCCAATTCCCCTACCTCGGAAATAACATATTTTCATATATATGTTAACTGAAGGGGAATTTTTTAGTTGATAATAAGTTTGCCGTCCTATGGGCTCGAACCACGGAAAACAAGAACTCAGGACTGCGAACGCATACACGGTTAGATGGGAGAGGTGGGTTGATACCGATTCTAATTACAAATACCTGAGTATTAACATATACCTACCTTGATGGCTGTGTGGTTTAAGGTGCGCCACTGTAGCTTGAGTTTTTGTTCCGTGGTTCGAGCCCATGGACAGCAAAGTTATTAGCAACTAAAAAAAATTCCTTTCCTTTGAAATATATGAAAATATATTAGCTCCGAGGTAGAGCGAATGGGATATTTTAGACATTTGTAGCTTAATGCTTGTATATGTATATATACATATTACATTTATATGATACATATATATTGTGTTGAAATTTCTTTTATCATTAAGTGGTCGTCTCTTAATATAGCGGTATCAGGAGAAAAAGTTAAAGAATATCGTAGGTTAACCAAACCACTGAGCTGATGAACCGCTCTCCTAGGGCTGGCCCGAAGGATTAGATATTTTTATGTGGCTAACAACAATTGGTTACTAGCAACGGGACCTACACCTTATTAGGGATCCGAACCAACCCATATCGAGAAATAAATTTCTAATCACCAGAAATAAATTCCTCTGATTCCACGTTGGCAGAAGCAGGGAATCGAACTCGGGACTATCGAATCGTTAGGCTAGCCCGTAAAACCACCCACCCAATGAGGAAATTCAAGAGAAAAAAGCAAAAGAAACACAACCACTTTCATATTTCTACTTCCAGGAAACTTCTACGTTTGCTGCTTGATGCAATTAAACACACACAAGCGCGCGCGCGCACAAACTTACAGAAAGCACCATCACGTTCTCCTGGGTATTGTGGCCCTTGGTTTCCAGGACCTCTTCGCGATTCATCCAGCACTTGCAGGGTTCTCCAGTTTCGTTTCACCTAACAATTACGAATGATTGAATTTTTCAAGCGGATTATCATCCTTTATGCTTCGTACTTGACCAAAACACTTCAAAAACATTATGATATTTTTCCACTGGAACGTTTTTCTCTCCACTTCTGTGAATCTCCACATTTCTCATCTTTTGAATTCTTTTCACACAGCAAATAATATACACCAAGGTCACTGCAGTAATATCAATCTTTTTCTTCTGTTATTCTATATATATATATATATAGATATATATATATATATATATATATATATATATGATATATATATATATATATATATATATATATATATATATATATATATATATATATATTTTTTTTTTTTTTTTTTTTTTTTTTTAAGGACTAGTAACAGTCTATAATATTAAATAGTCGGGTTGATAACCTTAGCTCTTGTCAGTTAGAGACAGATGCAAAACGCTGGATTCCTCAAAGATGCTGAAATGGAAAAAACAAACAGGAAAGCTTACCAGCGCACAATTGGGGTCAGTGTTGCATTCCGAAGATCATGAGTTTCATGTATGTAGCGTGCATGCCTCTTGTGTGCCAATTGGTGAGTGTGTGTTAGTAATGAACTGAAAATGACATATAATCTAGGGGAAAAGTTGCAAAGGGGGACTCACTGCCCCCTTTCCTACCAAACACGTTACTGATAACTCTTTAAATACAATATATATCACCCTGACTTCCATCAGCAGGCTACATTACTTTTCATCCATATACAAAAGATGATACTACCATCTTTATTCACACCATTTAGTGTTTCACATCAGCCATCCTACTATAATCCGGTCATATGTATTCCCTAAATCCTTGTGTTAATCAACCATTTTTGTTCTTCCATCATCCATAAGTGTTCATCACTCCATCTTCCTTGTTTTCCTGTGACCTATTAGCATTATTTGTTCTCTCTTTTATTCTCAGTTTTCTCCTATTGCAAGTGTGTTAAGGGTGTTTCTCTCTAGTTTGTGCAGTTGACCTATACTAGTCCCCAGTGAGGCCTGATATACCTGCAAACAATAACCATTCAAGTAGGGAAAAAGGCCCCCCCACCCCATTTCGGCTCAACCTCAACACCCGACCCCCAAATCGGCTCACAGGCGATAAACCCCATAAGATTGCCTTTATCTTAACCTCATGTACGTTGACCATTAACGACTCCACGGCAAAACTACCAAATACTTCGCTCTAGTTTAGAAAGAACCCCAAAATGCTCATGAAGAACTCTTCGGATAGGAGAACATGGTTTCGCTCGACCCCTTGAAAATACCCAACCCAATTTTGGTAAAGATATAATCTACAGATGAAGAAACCACCATTTCACATAAATATGAATGTGAGTGATAAAATTCTAAGTCTCTTAACCTAACCTACCCTAACCCAACCCAACCCAACCCAACCTCTTATACCCTACAAATGAAAAAAACCATTTCACACATGTATGAATATGAGGGAAAAAAAACTTCTAAGTCCCTTAACCTAAAACTAACCTAACCAAACCCACATGAAATACTCAACCCCATTTTAGTTTTTTTTTAAGATATACCTCTTCGGAAGAAAAATCGCCATTTCACATAAATATAATATGAGGGAAAAAAATTCTAAGTCCCTTACCTAACCTAACCTTACCTAACCCACATGAGTACGTATATTGAAAAATATGAATATGAGGAAACAAATTTTAAGTCCCTTAAAACGTAGCCTAACCCACGTGAGTGAGTATATGAAAAGATATGAATGTGAGTAAAATAAATTATAATTCCCTTAACCTGACTTTCTTCATGACTCACTGCCAGGTGCACAACATGTCATATCACGTGATAGTATGAATGCGAAAAGATTTCTAAACTCCATAACCTAACATAAGGAAACTCTATGGAAGGTTAAACAATAAAGAATGAGGGTAATGAAAACCAATTATGACCATCACATATTTTTTTATTCATAAACCGGTTTACACATTAACAAGTGTCAGATTCACCTTTTCTCCCGAGATGCGTTCAAAAACAATACCGCCACGACTCCTTATCACCAACCTCAAAACTGCTAAAACAATTTTACAATAAAAAACCACAATCTTCTAAATTCATTATATTGTACCGCTTGACTAAAAAATCAATAGAAAGCTGGTGTCTTTGTCCAAATAATAAACCAAAAAAATAATAAACGAATAAAATCGTGGAGAAAAATGTAACAAAATATAAGAGACTAAATTCGGATACTGAGTCAAAGGAAATTCGTCTCATTTTCATGACAACGAAGCTGCTTCGAAAACAGTCATTGCTGGCGATATATTGATGCCATTTTCTCTCTCTCTCTCTCTCTCTCTCTCTCTCTCTCTCTCTCTCTCTCTCTCTCTCTCTCGCCAAGCAAGCATTGTTTACTGAACAGATGTCAAACAGATGTCAAACTTCCTAATATATTACTGCTGGCGATATAATGTTCTCTCTCTCTCTCTCTCTCTCTCTCTCTCTCTCTCTCTCCTCTCTCTCTCTCTCTCTCTAAGCAAGCATCGTTTACCGAACAGATGTCAAACTCGGCCACCTGATTTTCTTTACAAGAAAAGATTAAAAAGCTCAGTACATCTGCATTGCAATCTTGAGCAAGAACATCTGCAAAATCACAGCACCGACAACAACTGTTTTTTTTTCTAAATTGCAGGGTAAATTTTCGCAACGGTGCGGCCGCCAATTGGCAATGCGATAGTCACTCTCAATTCACAACTAGCTGTATTTTGAGAGAGAGAGAGAGAGAGAGAGAGAGAGAAGTATAACAACATTTGAAGTTACATCAAGCGTACCAAATCGTTCAGTGAAAGACCTATAATATCACACTCACACAGTGAGTATGTATCTAATGAGATATAAGTAAATAAAAAGAAATAAATATAAACATAAGGTTAACCCTAGAAGAAAATATTCTGTTGTTGCACACGTCATCATAACATTACAAAGAAACGCCTCACTTGAAGTTATGTCAAGGAACTTGATATACTGGAGGCAAATGATAAATTTCCGTTTTTTTTTCTCGAACATATAAGAAACAGGCGGAAATTTCCACGGTATGTTGAAAATCAAAAACTTCAACTGAAGAATTTCGAAATGAAAGGCATAAAAACACTTGTAATTGCAATCTCACGGATCAGGCTATTTTACTACGCTTTCCTGCAATCGATGAACGGAGACCTCGGGGGGACATCCACGGAAAAAGAAGGAGGGCTGGCATGGCTGGACATCAAGACGAAGAGATCTCGAAAACAAAGAGACGAAAGACGAGGAGGATCTCAAAGTGAGACTTAGGAAAAAATAGACCGCTGTCACGAAGGAGGAATAGTTGGAGAAGTTGAAGACAAGAAAGAAAGGAAGAGCTAATAGATATAAAGAATAGCTGCGTGAGGGAAAAGTCACAGAGTTACGGAAGATTGCAGACGCATTTCGAGAGAGAAATGCGCAGGGGAATTGAGGCCCCCCCGAAGATAATCTCATCAAAAAGGCACCATGAGAACGCGAACATCGGTCTAACCATGACCTGCAGGCCAAAAAAACAAACCAGTCATAGGTAATCTGACAAACCAGCAGCATACGTTCTTCTCAAGAAATGGCTACTATCCAGAATTAAAAGATGCCAAGTCAAATGTGGCAGAACACTCCTGCCCATTTCCTCGAGTCCCATTCGTTCTCCGAAATCCGGAGTCCCAGACTCCACACTCCGCCATAGCATCGTCATCCCCCACTAAACATGCTGCTTCAGATCTACTGGAATTATTCTTCCTTGAATAAGGGTGGAAGTATTCTGGAAGCAGCAGAACTGACTAGGAGAAATGTAATTAGAATTCAGCTGAACGTCTGAGGGGGGTGTTTACCCCTAAGTTGCTTTAGAATCCTTGAAGCTCCTGGTCTGGCCTGCCACCCAGTGAAGTTCGACCAAGAAAGGAATAATGAAATGAAATTCATATGCTGACGCGAAGACTCAAGATGCAAAGATGGATTGAAAAATGAACTGTACACCCAACGCTATAAGGTTCACTGGATCCAAAGACTCTAGATGCAAGCTTTGAGATCCTTAGAAGCCATCTTTGAAGGCTTCGGAGCTCGCATGCGTCTGATTTGAAATCTAAGGTAAAAGGAAGCTCAGAGAAAAGAATAAACAGCGGAGGAAGTACGATGCGACAGCCCTAAAAACTTTCCAGAGAGAAGCAAGCTGAAGACCTGAGGACCAGATGTGAACGGATGGAATCATGGATTGTGGAAGACGAGGGAGGATCTCAAGTTAAGACTTAGGAAAAAACAGACAACTGCAACGAAGGAGGAAAAGTTGGAGAAGTAGACAAGAAGAAGAAAGGAAGAGCTAATAGATATACAGATATAACGGGAATAGCTGAGGGAAAGCCACACAAGTACAGAAGCTCAGACGCAATTGGACAGAAATGCTCGAGAGAAACTGAGATCCCAGAAGATAATCTCATCAACAAGACAACCTCGAATTCAGAAGCACTAAAAAGCTTTCCAAACAGAAGCAAGCTGGAGACCCGAGAACCAGATGTGAGCGGATGGAATCTTGGATTATGGAAGGAGTCTTCAGAACTTAGCATGTCAGACGATAAAGGATGTAGCAGAAAAATTGATGGACTAGGAACCAAATACGTGATACTGGAAGAAGCAAAGGAAATGACAGCAATCTTTTTGATGTACCCTTTGCCGGGTAAGTATCATTCTAATTGCAACTAGAAGCAATCTATTTGGTGTATAACCCTGAGCCAGATAAGTATAATTCCAATTACAACTAGAAGCAATATATTCAGTGTACCCTGTGCCAGGTAAGTAAGCTGCTAATTACAATTAGAAGCAATGTATTCGGTGTGCCCTGTGCCAGGTAAGTATGCTTCTAATTACAATTAGAAGCAATGTATTCGGTGTACCCTGTGCCCAGGTAAGTATGCTTCTATTTACAATTAGAAGCAATGTATTTGGTGTACCCTGTGCCAGGTAATATTGCTTCTAATTACAATTAAAAGCAATGTATTGGTGTACCCTGTGCGAGGTAAGTATGATGCTAATTACAACTAAAGGCAACCTATTTGGCGTACCCTGTGCCAGGTAAGTATATTTCTAATTACAACTACAGGCAATCGATTCGGCGTACCCTGTGCCAAGTAAGTATACGTCTAATTACAATTTAAAAGCAATGTATTGGTGTACCTGTCCAGGTAAGATACTAATTACAATTAGAAGCAATGTATTTGGTGTACCCTGTGCCAGGTAAGTATACTTCTAATTACAATTAGAAGCAATGTATTTGGTGTACCCTGTGCCAGGTACCAGGTAAGTATACTTCTAATTACAATTAGAAGAAATGTATTTGGTGTAACCTGTGCCAGGTAAGTATGCTTCTAATACAATTAAAAAGCAATATATTTGGTTGTACCTGTGCCAGGTAAGTATACTTCTAATTACAATTAAAAGCAATATATTTGGTGTAACCTGTGCCAGGTAAGTATACTTCTAATTACAATTAAAAGCAATATATTTGGTGTACCCTGTGCCAGGTAAAGTATACTTCTAATTACAATTAAAAGAAATATATTTGGTGTAACCTGTGCCAGGTAAGTATGCTTCTAATTACAATTAGAAGAAATGTATTTGGTGTAACCTGTTGCCAGGTAAGTATGCTTCTAATTACAATTAAAACAAAAGCAATATATTTGGTGTAAACCTGTGCCAGGTAAGTATGCTTCTAATTACAATTAAAGCAACTATATTTGGTTGTAACCTGTGTAACCATGTGCTAAGTATGCTTCTAATTACAATTAAAAGCAATATATTTGGTGTAACCTGTGCAAGGTAAGTATACTTCTAATTACAATTAAAAGCAATATATTTGGTGTAACCTGTGCCAGGTAAGTATGCTTCTAATTACAACTAGAGGTAATCTATTTTGCGTACCCTGTGCCAGGTAAGTATGCTTCTAATCACAACTAGAGGTAATCTGTTTGGCGTACCCTGTGCTAGGTAAGTATGCTTCTAATACAATTAGAAGCAATCCATTTGGTGTACCCTATGCCAAGTAAGTATTATTTTTCCTAATTACACACAAACCTATTTGGCGTACCTGTGGCCAGGTAAGTAGCATTCTAATTACAACTAGAAGCAATCTATTTTGCATAACCCTGCGCCAGGTAAGTATTATTCTAATTACAACTACAAACAATCTATTTAGTGTACCTTGTGTCAAGTATTATTCTAATATATAATCACAAGCAATATTTTACGTGTACCCTGTGTCAAGTAAGTTATTCATCAAAAATAAGCCAAAACCTCGTCCTGTCTTACCTAGTCTGGTTTGGACATTTCTTCTTCGGAACTAAGATCTGACTTGAGAGTAAATTCTAAGATGGCAATAATACTAATATAGATGGTAATAAATAAATGAATAAATAAACAAATAAACGACATCTGATCCATCAGTTGCTGCCTAACGACAATTTTGTTAGCGTACTGGGAAGCCAAATATTTTTGCGTGGCCCGAGATTATTTATTTAACTTGTGCTATTTATCTGTTCATTATTATAATTGGTTCTTACTTGCACACCTCTGCACAATAAAATCAGACTTCGTGAGCCAGACCATTCTAGACGTATATATCTGCCCTAGACCGATGCCTGTTTATTTCGATGTATTTTGGACAATGTTCATGTTTGCCCCTTGACGAAGCTTCTCCAACTGGCTAAACATTAACTCTTAAACTCTGTACAAGTTTGTTTCACCATATTTAACTCAATTCTGAGCGAATTTTCTTGTTTCTAGTTTAGAACATAAAACGAATATTCTAATACACCCGACTTATATGAGACAAGTGGGAATTTTTTCGTTATGCGACCTGTTTTAAGCCGAAATTTGACTTGAATATGACTTGTTGTAATTGTGAACTAAATCATTTTTTTTTTCGTTAACAGATTATGTTGGCGGTATGTTTATTGAGTAAAAAATTACGTGATTCCGATCGCTGTTTTCACGATATTTATCTTTTATTTATCTTTTATCGATGTGAAAACAACAGTAAAATGTGTTCTTTCAAGCCCAGTAGTTTTGATTAAAAAGATTTTCTCTCAATTTTACCTACGGTTGTGCCACTTGCTGGCATAAGTTTAAGGGAGTTTTATCCTTGTTGCCGATGCACGACAACAGTCATTGGCAGCTCGAACAGTTTTCTCAGCTTCAGCTACAACATGGTTAAAAATTTAAC
>NC_087200.1:55756150-55761150 GCF_015104395.2 Macrobrachium nipponense
AGCTGAAGTCTGAGGGGGGTGTTTACCCCCAAGTTGCTTTAGAATCCTTGAAGCTCCAGGTCTGGCCTGCCCAGTGAAGTTCGACCAGAAAGGAATAATGAAATGAAATTCACATGCTGACGCGAAGACTCAAGATACAAAGATGGATTGAAAAATGAACTGTACACCCAACGCTATAAGGTTCACTGGATCCAAAGACTCTAGATGCAAGCTTTGAGATCCTTAGAAGCCATCTTTGAAGGCTTCGGAGCTCGCATGCGTCTGATTTGAAATCTAAGGTAAAAGGAAGCTCAGAGAAAAGAATAACAGCGGAGGACGACGATGCGACAGCCCTAAAAGCTTTCCAGAGAGAAGCAAGCTGAAGACCTGAGGACCAGATCGTGAACGGATGGAATCCTGGATTGTGGGAAGGCGAGGGAGGATCTCAAGTTAAGACTTAGGAAAAAACAGACAACTGCTACGAAGGAGGAATAGTTGGAGAAGTAGACAAAGAAGAAGAAAGGAAGAGCTAATAGATATATAGATATAACGGGAATAGCTGAGGGAAAGCCACACAAGTACGGAACTCAGACGATAATCTCATCAACAAGACACCACGAAGAACGCGAACATCGCCTAACCATCACATGCAGGACAAAAAACAACCAGTCATTAGGCATAACAGTGGAGGATCAAGATTCAAAAGCACTAAAAGCTTTCCAAACAGAAGCAAGCTGGAGACCCGAGGACCAGATGTGGATTGTGGAAGGAGTCTTCAGAACTTAGTATATCAGACGATAAAGGATAGCAGAAAGATTGATGAACTAGGAACCAAATACGTAATACTGGAAGAAGCAAAGGAAATGACGGCAATCTTTTGGTGTCCCTTTGCCGGGTAAGTATCATTCTATTGCAACTAAAGAAGCAATCTATTTGGTGTATACCCTGAGCCAGATAAGTATAATTCCAATTACAACTAGAAGCAATGTATTTGGTGTACCCTGTGCCAGGTAAGTATGCTTCTAATTACAATTAGAAGCAATGTATTTGGTGTACCCTGTGCCAGGTAAGTATGCTTCTAATTACAATTAGAAGCAATCCATTTGGTGTACCCTGTGCCAGGTAAGTATGCTTCTAATTACAATTAGAAGCAATCCATTTGGTGTACCCTGTGCCAGGTAAGTATGCTTCTAATTACAATTAGAAGCAATGTATTTGGTGTACCCCGTGCCAGGTAAGTAAACTTCAATTACAATTGGAAGCAATGTATTTGGTTGTACCCTGTGCCAGGTAAGTATGCTTCTAATTACAATTAGAAGCAATCCATTTGGTGTACCCTGTGCCAGGTAAGTATGCTTCTAATTACAATTAGATTGTACCCTGTGCCAAGAAAGTCTGCCTCTAATTACAACTAGAAGCAATATATTTGGTGTACCCTGTGCCAGGTAAGTATGCTTCTAATTACAAACCGGAGGTAATCTGTTTGGCGTACCCTGTGCAGGTAAGTAGGCGTTCTAATTGCAATTAGAAGCAATCCATTTGGTGTACCCTGCGCCAGGTAAGTATTATTCTAATTACAACTACAAACAATCTATTTAGTGTACCTTGTGGCAAGTATTATTCTAATTATTATAATCACAAGCAACCGTCTACGTGTACCCTGTGTCAAGTAAGTTATTCATCGAAAATAAGCCAAAAACTCGTCTGTCATACCTAGTCTGGTGGACATTTCTTCTTCGGAGTACAAAATTCTAAGATGGCAATAATATTATCATAGATGGTAATAAATAAATGAATAAATAAACAAATAAACGACATCTGAGCCACCAGGTACGAGTGTTTTTATGCCTTTCATTTCGAAATTTCTTCCGTTTGAAGTTTTGGATTTTCAACGTACCGTGGAAATTTCCGCTTGTTTCTTATATGTTCGAGAAAAAAAAAACGGAAATTTATCATTTGTCTCCAGTACATCAACTTCCTTGACAAAACTTCAAGTCAGGCGTTCTCTTTGTAATGTTATGATGATGTATGCAACAACAGAATGTTTTCTTCTAGGGTTTACCTTATGTTTATATTTATTTCTTTTATTTACTTATATCTCATTAGATACATACTCATTGTGTGAGTGTGATATTATAGGTTTTTCACTGAACGATTTGGTACGCTTGATGTAACTTCAAATGTTGTTATACTTTCTCTCTCTCTCTCTCTCTCTCTCTCTCTCTCTCTCTCTCTCTCTCGTAAAATACAGCTAGTTGTGAATAGAGAGTGACTATCGCATTGGCAATTGGCGGCCGCACCGTTGCGGAGGAAAATTTATCCTGCAATTTAGACAAAACATTTGTTGTCGGTGCTGTGATTTTGCAGATGTTCTTGCTCAAGATTGCAATGCAGATGTATGAGCTTTTAATCTTTTCTTGTAAAGAAAAAATCATGGTGCCGAGTTTGACATTGTTCGGTACGATGCTTGCTTGGAGAGACGAGAGAGAGAGTGATGAGAGAGAGAGAGAGAGAGAGCATTATATCGCCAGCAGTAATATACTAGGAAGTTTGACATCTGTTTGACATCTGTTCAGTAAAACAATGGCTTGCTTGGCGAGAGAGAGAGAGAAAGAGAGAGAAGAGAGAGAGAGAGAGAGATGAGAGAGAGAGAGAGAGAGAAAATGGCATCAATCATATCGCCAGCAATGACTGTTTTCGAAGCAGCTTCGTTGTCATGAAAATGAGACGAATTTCCTTTGACTCAGTATCCGAATTTAGTCTCATATTTTGTGACATTTTTCTCCACGATTTTATTCGTTTACTATTTTGTTTTTGGTTTATTATTTGGACAAAGACACCAGCTTTCTATTGATTTTTTTTTACGTCAAGCGGTTACAATATAATGAATTTAGAAGATTGTTGGTGGTTTTTTATTGTAAAATTGTTTAGCAGTTTGAGGTTGGTGGAGGAGTCGTGGCGGTACTTGTTTTTGAACGCATCTCGGGAGGGAGAAAAGGGTGAATCTGACACTGTTAATGTGTACCGGTTTATGTAAGAAAAATATGTGAATGGTCATAATTGGTTTTCATTACCTCATTCTTTATTGTCCAACCTTCCATAGGGTTTCCTTATGTTAGGCTATGGAGTTTAGAAATCTTTTTTCGCATTCATACTATCACGTGATATGACATTTTGTGCACCTGGCAGTGAGTCATGAAGAAAGTCAGGTTAAGGGAGTTATAATTTATTTGACATCATATTCATATCTTTCATATACTCACTCACGTGGGTTAGGTTAGGTCAAGGGAACATAAAATTTGTTCCTCATATTCATATTTTTCATATACACATGTGGGTTAGGTTAGGTTAGGTTAGGTTAGGTAGGGAATATCTTGAGCCAATAGGTTGGGTTGGGTTATGGTTAGGTTAGGTTAAGGGACTTTTATCACTCATATTCATATTTATGTGAAATGGTGGTTTCTTCATCTGTAGATATATCTTGAGCCAAAAATGGGGTTGGGTATTTTCAAGGGTCGAGCGAAACCATGGTTCCCCTATCCGAAGAGTTCTTCATTGAACCAAGTTTCGGGGTTCTTTCTGAACTAGAGCGAAGTATTTGGTAGTTTGCCGTGGAGTCGTCAATGGTCAACGTACATGAGGTTAAGATAAAGGGAATTTTATGGGGTTTATCGCCTGTGAGCCGAATTGGGGGTCGGGTGTTGAGGTTCAGCCGAGATGGGGTCTTTTTAACCTACTCATCCAGTACTCTTAAAGACGAGACATTTCCTTGCCTTACAATATGTCACCCACGATTATAGTAATGACAAGGTAGTCCCCCTATTATCACAAAATTAAACTATTAAAATTTAAGTACATGAACTGAAAGGCGGACTTGTGCTTACGGACAATTTACGAAAGAAAATCAACTTGAAAACAATTGACAACGATGTCCCAAAATCGCACAAGACAAGGACAGGGAAGTTTAACAAAAAACCGTGAAAAAAATCACGTGACATCAGTCTCCAGGATCCCGTCAGTCTTTAAACATTTCTCCTATTCAATGTCTCCAGTATCGATATTCACATGATCTGCAATATTCATATGTCCAAAATCGTATCCATCGCTCAAATCTATGGAGGGATCTTAATTAAATCGCATTCAAAGTAACAAAGGCAATTATGTCTGTGTTTACATCAGTCAATTGTCCTTCGACCGGTTTGCGTGACGTCACAGATTATGGTCGATTACATAAAAGTACCACCGGACTTGCGTTTGGATACCATGTGTTTCTGTATCGTGATATCACCGTGTCAAATCTTCTTCCTCTGGAATGAGATTATTCTGTTCCTGAAGGATATTGGCTAAAAAAGGCGACACGATATTTTGGTCTTGTAGCTGCTTCCGCTCAGACCCAGTCACGCTCTTCATTTGCATATTCTAATTAGGATATGCTTCGGTTTTCGTCCTAAAAGTCTCAAGTCCCTGTCAGCAACTTGTCCTCCTTAATTTACAACCGTCCAGCGATTCTTGCAGACGCTTTTTCGAAGACAACGAATGAACCGCGTAGTAGGCCTACCACTTTTTCTCTTCCACTATCAAACTTCTGGCATAAACTATTATATAACAGACACTTTACCCCCCCCCAGTGTGACGCCTTTTTCGTCTAAACACACGCAAGCACACAATATAAATACATACATATATATATATATATATATAATATATATATATATATATATATATTATATATACGTATATACCTTCACACACAACATATAAATACGTACATAAAACACACACACACACACGCACACACACACACACATATATATATATCATATTATATATATATATATATATATATATATATATATATATATATATGTGTGGTGTGTGTGTGTGTGTGTGTGTGTGCATGCATATATATATATATTATATACATGATAGTTTGCCACCAATTCAACAGACATGGTAATTTCATACCCGCTAACATTGAGCCAAAATTTAGTCATGAAGATAGAAAAAACAAAAGCATTCCA
>NC_087200.1:55763196-55788196 GCF_015104395.2 Macrobrachium nipponense
CAATCATTACAAAACATGGTCAGCCCAACGAGCCTGACTAGAATTTAGTAGACTAATAGGGAAACTGCTGTCATAAGGCGAAACTTTTGCAATTTTTCAGAAACTTCTAAATATAAGTTGCTCTCTTGTTAAAAGAATAACGAATTAAATTGGGTAATTTTTAATTTTTTCCCTCTGGCTCGTGCCTCCCCTGCAAATTGCTGACTCCCCCCAAAGAGGCGCCCCCCCCCCTCCCCCGAAATTGAGAATCACTGCTATAGGTTAGTCTGAGCTTTCTTTTTTAATTGTTCTGTATGGGTGCTTCGACGTTTATACGGACGTTTCAAAGCAATATGCAGTTTTGAGGAATACTTCATAAAGGGGAAGAGCTCTCCAAAAAGACATCGAATTCTTATATGATTTTCAAATCAGTTTTTTATCATCTAAGAGGAATAATCTACTTCAGGGTCGAAAAAGTAACCTTATAGCTCTATTAAGGGCTGAGTAAATAGAGCGATTGTCGTCTATGACGAACACAAAGAGGTATAAGTTGGAATCAGTCCTTCCCAGGCTATGTACACCAGTATTTCCCTTTGTGTCCCAGTTATTCTCAACGTTTATGAAAATTTCCTGCCTTAAAATTAGTGACAAACAATCCCCGCTCTCTGTCTCTCTCATATATATATATATATATATATATATATATATATATATATATATATATATATATATATATATATATATATATATATTTATAGTATATATATATATGTGTGTGTGTGTGTGTGTGTGTAGTTTAGGCTTCCCTGTGCGTCCTGAATTTGTTGGGTCCGATGGTTCGCACCCGTGAGCCGACAAATTTCTTATCGACTAAAAAAATTCCCCTTCTCTTAACACATATGAAAATATCTTAATTCCGAGATAGAACGAATTAGATATTAAAGGACATTTGTAGCTCCTATATACATACAGATATATATATATATATATATATATATATATAATATATATATATATATATATATATATATATATATATATTCGTTGAATTCGATGGGTTTTTGGTTGTAGATCAACTTTTTTACTGATTTCAGAATACTTTCCGAATCTTCTGCGCTCTTCCAAATGTAGTTGGGGATAAAGAAACGAAGATTAAGTTTTTGTTTCATTTAATCTTCGTCTCTTTATCCACCAGCTACATTTGGAAGGTCAACAACCAAAAAGCCACCGAATTCTAAGAAATATGCAACCTAGAAAAACTTTGCCCCAAAATTATATTATATATATATATATATATATATATATATATATATATATATATATAGTATATATATACGCTGTCACTTCAAAGCTTTGAGCTGCAACTTCAAAGAAATATAAAGAAATTGAGATTTCATTAAATGTTTTTGAAGTTGGAGCTCAAGGCTTTGTAGTGACAACCGTATCAAAGAAAAAAAAGAGCAAAGAATGAGAAGTTAAGAGGGCATTGTGGCTATTATAATTTCAAAAGTAAATTCCCTCTGGTGAAAGTTATACCCCGTGGAATGCGTTTTCTATATTCATGACTAAATTCTGGCTCAATGTTAGAGTATGAAATTACCTATGTGTTGAATTGGTGGCAAATATCATATATATATATATTATATATATATATATATATAATATATATATATATATATATATATATATATATATATATGTGTGTGTGTGTGTGTGTGTGTGTGTGTGTGTGTTTTATGTACGTATTTATATGTATGTGTGTGAAGGTATATATATATACGTATATATATATATATATATATATATATATACTATATATATATATATATATATATATATATATATATTGTGTGCTTGCGTGTGTTCAGACGAAAAAGGCGTCACACTGGTAAAGCGTCTGTTATATAATAGTTATGCGAGAAGTTTGATAGTGGAAGAGAAAAAGTGGTAGGCCTACTACGCGGCATTCGTTGTCTTCGAAAAAGCGTCAGCAAGAATCGCTGGACGGTGTAAATTAAGGAGGACAAGTTGCTGACAGGGACTTGAGACTTTTAGGACGAAAAACCGAAGCATATCCTAATTAGAATATGCAAATGAGAGCGTGACTGGGTCTGAGCGAAAGCAGCTACAAGACCATAATATCTTGTCGCCTTTTTTGTCCAATATCCTTCAGGACAGAATGATCCCATTCCAGAGGAAGAAGATTTGACACGGGTGATATCACGATACAGAAATAACAGGTATCCCAAACGCAAGTCCGGTGTACTTTTATGTAATCGACCATAATCTGTGACGTCACGCAAACCGGTCGAAGGACAATTGACTGATGTAAACACAGACATAATTGCCTTTGTTACTTTGAAATGCGATTTAATTAACATCCCTCCATAGATTTGAGCGATGGATACGATTTTGGACATAGGAAATATTGCAGTTCATGTGAATATCGATACTGGAGACATCGAATAGAAATGTTTAAAGACTGACGGGATCATGGAGACTGAGGTCACGTGATTTTTTTCACGGTTTTTTGAAACTTCCCTGTCTTGTCCTTGTGCGCATTTGGGACATCGTTGTCAATTGTTTTCAAGTTGATTTTCTTTCGTATTTTGTCCCATAGCACAAGTCCGCCTTTCAGTTCATGTACTTAAATTTACATAGTTTAATTTTGTGATAAATTGGGGGACTACCTTGTCATTACTATATCGTAGGTGACATATTGTAAGGCAAGGAAATGTCTCGCGGTTAAGAGTACTGGATGAGTAGGTTAAAAGACCCCATCTCGGCTGAACCTCAACACCCGACCCCCAATTCGGCTCACAGGCGATAAACCCCATAAGATTGCCTTTATCTTAACCTCATGTACATTGACCATTGACGACTCCACGGCAAAACTACCAAATACTTCGCTCTAGTTCAGAAAAGAGCCCCAAAATGGTTCATGAATAACTCTTCGGATAGGAGAACCATGGTTTCGCTCGACCCCTTGAAAATACCCAACCCCATTTTGGCTCAAGATATAATCTACGGATGAAGAAACCATCATTTCATATAGATATGAAAATGAGTGATAAAATTCTAAGTCCCTTAACCTAACCTAACCTAACCCAACCCAACCTATTGGCTCAAGATATACTCTACAGATGAAAGAAACCCCCATTTCACACAAATATGAATATGAGGAACAAATTCTAAGTCCCTTAACCTAACCTAACCCACGTGAGTGAGTATATGAAAAGATATGAATATGAGTCATATCACGTGATAGTATGAATGCGAAAAGATTTCTAAACTCCATAACCTAACATAAGGAAACTCTATGGAAGGTTAAACAATAAAGAATGAGAGTAATGAAAACCAATTATGACCATTCACATTTTTTATTACATAAACCGGTACACTTAACAAGTGTCAAGTTCACCCTTTTCTCCGAGACGCATTCAAAAAACAACACCGCCACGACTCCTTATCACCAACATCAAACTGCTAAACAATTTTACAATAAAAAACCACAATCTTCTAAATTCATTATCTTGTACCGCTTGACGTAAAAAATCAATAGAAAGCTGGTGTCTTTGTCCAAATAATAAACCAAAAAAATAATAAACGAATAAAATCGTGGAGAAAAATGTAGAAAAATATAAGAGACTAAATTCGGATACTGAGTCAAAGGAAATTCGTCTCATTTTCATGACAACGAAGCTGCTTCGAAAAGTCATTGCTGGCGATATAATTGATGCCATTCTCTCTCTCTCTCTCTCTCTCTCTCTCTCTCTCTCTCTCTCTCCAAGCAAGCATTGTTTACTGAACAGATGTCAAACTCGGCCACTTGATTTTCTTTACAAGAAAAGATTAAAAAGCTCAGTACATCTGCATTGCAATCTTGAGCAAGAACATCTGCAAAATCACAGCTCCGACAACAACTGTTTTGTCTAAAACAGTTCACAACTAGCTGTATTTTGCGAGAGAGAGAGAGAGAGAGAGAGAGAGAGAAGTATAACAATATTTGAAGTTACATCAAGCGTACCAAATCGTTCAGTGAAAGACCTATAATATCACACTCACACAGTGAGTATGTATCTAATGAGATATAAGTAAATAAAAAGAAATAAATATAAACATAAGGTTAACCATAGAAGAGCATATTCTGTTGTTGCACACGTCATCATAACATTACAAAGAAACGCCTCACTTGAAGTTATGTCAAGGAACTTGATATACTGGAGGCAAATGATAAATTTCCGTTTTTTTTTTCTCGAACATATAAGAAACAGGCGGAAATTTCCACGTTATGTTGAAAATCCAAAACTTCAAACTGAAGAATTTCGAAATGAAAGGCATAAAAACATTCGTACTTGCAATCTCACGGATCAGGCCTATTGTACTACGCTTTCCTGCAATCGATGAACGGAGACCTCGGGGGACATCCACGGATAGAGGGAGCTGGCATGGCTGGACATCAAGACGAAGAGATCTAGAAAACAAAGAGACGAAAGACGAGGAGGATCTCAAAGTGAGAATTAGGGAAAAATAGACAGCTGTCACGAAGGAGGAATAGTTGGAGAAGTTGACGACAAGAAAGAAAGG
This sequence comes from Macrobrachium nipponense, assembly GCF_015104395.2. Lineage (NCBI taxonomy): Eukaryota > Metazoa > Arthropoda > Malacostraca > Decapoda > Palaemonidae > Macrobrachium > Macrobrachium nipponense. Next base: position 55,767,763 of record NC_087200.1, read on the forward strand.
AAGAGCTAATAGATATAAAGAATAGCTGAGGGAAAGTCACAGAGTTACGGAAGCTGCGGACGCATTTCGAGAGAAATTATATACATATGTATATATATATATATATATATTATATATATATATATATATAGATATATATATATATATATATATATATATGTATAAAACCAGGATGTCCTCCAACTTCTCTCATGCTACGCACTTATACTTTATGGCTGAGATTGTTACTACAAAGTCCTAGAGCCAGATGCAATATATGAAGTAATTCTGATGTCTGTAGCTTAATTATTAATTATATAAATATATATATATATGATTCTATATATATTATATATATATAAATAAATTATATTTATATATATATATATATATAAAATATATCAAAAATCGATATATGGATATATTATTAGATATATATATATATATATTATTAATATTTAATATATATATATATAATATCGATATATATATATATATAAAATACTATATAGTATATTTATATGTATATATATAAATATATATATATTTGTGTATATATAGATATATATATATATATATATATATATATATATATATATATATATATATAAATATATATATATATATATTCATATATATATATACATATATATATATATATATATATATATATATATATATATAATATATATATACTACATATATATATATATATATATATATATATATATATATATATATAAATATATATAATATATATATATATATATATATATATATATATATATATATATATATATATATATATATATATATATACATATATATATATATATATACATACATATATATATATATATATATATATATATATATATATATATATATATATATATATATAAAACCAGGATGTCCTCTAACTTCTCTCATGCTACTCACTTATACTTTATGGCTGAGATTGTCACTACAAAGTCTTAGAGCCAGATGCAATATATGAAGTAATTCTGATGTCCGTAGCTTAAATATTTCGGTCATCATGAAAATCTTATCTTGCTTTAAACCTGCGATGTATTATATTAAGGGAGTGATATGATTTTGACATTGGTCTCTAGTTTATTTCAACCGCTTTTCTCTTGAAAGTGCTGCCTCGAATCCAAAGAAAAAATAAGTTTTAACGATATAATACTTTTCCATAATACTTGAAATTGTCAGATAATGGTTAGATTTACTCAATACTTTGATCTAATGGGCAGATAATTTTCCTTATTAATCTTAGCTCATTCTTCTATTATTTTTCATTTAAACACTATTTCCCAATAGGCTTAACATTAATCTAACAATTCAAGTATTTTTGTGGTGCTCTGCCATTTCCACTATCATGAGGAGTCTAGGTTATGATAGCCGAAGACCACATTCACACTAAAGCGCACCAGTAGATATTCATATTTTCTCACAAATTGACCGCGATTTGGCGAACATCGACCATGAGTCTCTCTCTCTCTCTCTCTCTCTCTCTCTCTTCAAATAGGTTTATTTTTCATACTGAATTACCTATGATTCAAGTAGGTAGAAATATTCTGTGAATGCTATCGTTGAACATGAATTACTTCTTTACATGTTTATCTGCATATTTGCTTTCATTGCTTACAAATTTTACTTGTTTGCTTCCTGATTTCATTCCTTACTTGCTCGATTGCTTACAATCTTATGGCCCCTTGGCCTATCTATATTTTTATGTGTGTGTTTGCATATTACTTATTTGCTCGCTTATGTATTCATTTGCATATTTGTATTTATTGGTTTATTTACTGTCACATATGTATTACATCTAATCTGATTGTTGTTTATGGAACAATCACAAAAGTGATTATCTTGAACATGAACGCGATCATTATGTCAAGAATGATACCAAAAGTAACATCTGACTTTTGGTTTTATGCAAAATTTATTTTCAAATAAATTTCCTTAACATCACAAACACCTTTACTCTCTGGTATGGTTTACCTGCCTCTTCTTATGAATGGATTGATTTTTTACTTTTTTTTTTTTTTTTTTTTTTTTTTTTTTTTTTTTAGTGCGTTTATCTACCTTGTCAGTATTTCAGTTGCCTGTCATTCTCTAGGTTTATGTCACCTCAAAAACTGGATATCACACATATTGGAGAACCTCAATGCTGAAATTAAAATTTCTTACATTCTTTTGAGAAATGATAAAACCAGAAGTACTATTGTTTGTGCATCTTAAAGTCATTTGGTTCTATAATGAACATATAATGATTACTGAAGAGTGACTTGCAGCGATAAAGATGGATAATCATATATTTTTTAAAATATGGTATTTATTCAGAATTTCTAATTGTTCAACCATCATGAACAGCCGTCTTTGGGAGGAAATGAATGTTTTCAGGAAAGGTGAAGTTCGTTAGGAGGCAATGGCAATTTTACAGGCAGGTTAATATTATTATTACTATTATCATTACTCCTTGGAATTTGAAATATTTATCAAGATTCAGACATATGACATTTTATTAAGAACACAAACTTCATGAGAATCTACATTATTGCAGCTGAAAACATTAATTTGATTTACGTTCAAGTAGTTAAGCTTCTGCACATGATATTCTAAGACGATTTAAACAGTTGTCCAGGTTATTGTTCTTTGCTTCTCTTTAGTGAATTCTGTATCTGGTACAATCTAAGACAGCTGTTCCTGTTCTAAAGAGCTAAATCAATTGTACTGACCTTTTGAGAAATGATAAAACCAGAAAGATTTTTTACTCTTTTAATCGCATTTTTAAGTTGTAAAACTGAGTTTTTGTAATAATATAGCATATTCAAAAAGGCCTTGGAATTAACACGAAAGATCTAAAACTCCGTTGTTTTAATTTCCTCTGGAAATTAGCTTTTTATCTATTTCCGATAGTGCATGCACTCGTATTTTATATTTCTCCTTATAGCTTTAGTATTTCAAATGAATATAATTTCTATTAATTTGCCTTCTTTTTTTGAGTTTGCCTTCTTAACATGAAAGTATTCTTGTTATTTTTCCTCTTTACATTCGTTCTCTTTCATATTCTCAATGCCACTTCTTTGCTACCTGTTTTGTAATTTCACTCATCTCTGCCATTCTGTCCAGATTTGATTCTGCAATAACCCCCTTCCTTTCTCGCAACAAACTTCTTGGAGCTCTCATCTTCTGCTCTTTTGTATCTTGTCTCTTAACCTTGTCCTTTGCAGTTCTTATAAAGTCCTTATTAGATATGTAGGGTTTACTGATAACACTAATATTAAGAAATGGTCGCTATAGCTTTAGAGTGCTTCAGAATCAGAGCGTATTGCAAAAATTGTATGCTCTGAAAAATGCTTTCCATTTTACCATTTTATTTACTTTACTCCATTAGTCTACAGTGGTACCTTGACCTACGAGTTTAATTCGTTCCGTGGCCGAGCTCGTAGCTCAATTTGTTCTCACAGCAAATCAATTTTCCCCATTGAAAATACTTATAACCCCATTAATCCATCCCAACCCTCAAAATGCCACACCGTATTTTTATGTTTCATGTTATTATATAACGAAAATACATTTCTAAATAATAAATACTGTATAAAAACATAGTAGAAAGAGTATTTAAAGATATAATAAGGCTTCATACACTGTACAGGTAGTGTTCAAGTTACGATAGTTCGTCTTACGATAATCCGATTTTACGAGAGACCAAATTCCAATATCCTATCTTTATCCTATCTTCTAGTTAAATAAGTTCAAAAAACAGCGAAAGAGAATAATGAAAGTATTGTTTTAACGTTATACTCCTTGCGTAAATGTGTACAACCATGAACAACCGAATGAGAAACAGCTTGTTTTGCTCATTACAACCGAACTGGATAACAACAACATCCGTTTGGCTTGCATTTCCACCATCGTACCATAGTAAACAGTTACCGTAGTTATGTTATAAATGACGTTTTATGTAGAATAGGACTGAGATATTTTTATGTAATAATTTTATTCGCTATATGTATGTCAGAGATCAACAAAGAAATATACGTTAAATTTTAACCATGTTGTAGCTGAAGCTGAGAAAACTGTTCGAGCTGCCAATGACTGTTGTCGTGCATCGGCAACAAGGATAAAACTCCCGTAAACTTATGCCAGCAAGTGGCACAACCGTAGGTAAAATTGAGAGAAAATCTTTTTAATCAAAACTACTGGGCTTGAAAGAACACATTTTACTGTTGTTTTCACATCGATAAAAGATGAATAAAAGATAAATATCGTGAAAACAGCGATCGGAATCACGTAATTTTTTTACTCAATAAACATACCGCCAACATAATCTGTTAACGAAAAAAATGATTTAGTTCACAATTACAACAAGTCATATTCAAGTCAAATTTCGGCTTAAAAACAGGTCGCATAACGAAAAATTCCCTTGTCTCATATAAGTCGGGTATCTAGATATTCGTTTATGCTAATTAGAAACAAGAAAATTCGCTCAGAATTGAGTTAAATATGGCAAAACAAACTTGTACAGAGTTTAAGAGTTAATGTTTAGCCAGTTGGAGAAGCTTCGTCAAGGGGCAAACATGAACATTGTCCAAAATACATCGAAATAAACAGGCATCGGTCTAGGGCAGATATATACGTCTAGAATGGTCTGGCTCACGAAGTCTGATTTATTGTACAGAGGTGTGCAAGAACAATTATGATAATGAACAGATAAATAGCAAAAGTTAAATAAATAATCAGGGCCACGCAAAAAAATTTGGCTTCCCCAGTACGCTAACAAAAATTGTCGTTAGGCAGCAACTGGTGGATCAGATGTCGTTTATTTGTTAATTTATTCATTTATTTATTACCATCTATGTTAGTATTATTGCCATCTTAGAATTTTACTCTCAAGTCATATCTTAGTTCCGAAGAAGAAATGTCCACCACACTAGGTAAGACAGACGAGTTTTTGGCTTATTTTTTGATGAATAACTTACTTGACACAGGGTACACGTAAAAGATTGCTTGTGATTATATAATTAGAATAATACTTGACACAAGGTACACTAAATAGATTGTTTGTAGCTGTAATTAGAATGATACTTACCTGGCGCAGGGTATGCAAAATAGATTGCTTCTAGTTGTAATTAGAATGATACTTACCTGGCACAAGTACGCCAAATAGAAGGTTTGTGGTTGTAATTAGAATAATACTTACTTGGCATAGGGACACCAAATGGATTGCTTTTAATTGCAATTAGAAGCCTACTTACCTGGCACAGGGTACGCCAAACAGATTACCTCCAGTTGTAATTAGAAGCACACTTACCTGGCACAGGGTACACCAAATACATTGCTTCTAGTTGTAATTAGAAGCATACTTACCTAGCACAGGGTACGCCAAATAGATTACCTCTAGTTGTAATTAGTATACTTCTAATTACAATTAAAAGCAATGTATTTGGTGTACCCTATGCCAGGTAAGTATGCTTCTAATTACAATTAGAAGCAATGTATTTGGTGTAACCTGTACCAGGTAAGTATGCACAGGGTACACCAAATACATTGCTTCTAGTTGTACTTAGAAGCATACATACCTGGCACAGGGTACACCAAATACATTGCTTCTAGTTGTAATTAGAAGCATACTTACCTGGCACAGGGTACACCAAATACATTGCTTCTAGTTGTAATTAGAAGCATACTTACCTGGCACAGGGTACGCCAAGTAGATTACCTCTAGTTGTAATTAGAAGCATACTTACCTGGCACAGGGTACACCAAATACATTGCTTCTAGTTGTAATTAGAAACATACTTACCTGGCACAGGGTACACCAAATACATTGCTTCTAGTTGTAATTAGAAGCATACTTACCTGGCACAGGGTACGCCAAATAGATTTCCTCTAGTTGTAATTAGAAGCATACTTACCTGGCACAGGGTATACCAAATACATTGCTTCTAATTGTAACTAGAAGCATACTTACCTGGCACAGGTTACACCAAATACATTGCTTCTAATTGTAAATAGAAGCATACTTACCTAGCACAGGGTACGCCAAACAGGGTACGCCAAATACATTGCTTCTAATTGTTAATTAGCAAGGCATATTACTTACCTGGCAGAGGGGTATCAGCCAAATACAATTGCTTTAATTTGGAACTTTAGAAGTATACTAACCTTACCTGGCACATGGGTAACACCAATAACATTGCTTCTAATTGTAATTCGAAGCATAGCTTACCTGGCACAGGGTACACCAAATACATTGCTTCTAATTGTAATTAGAAGCATACTTACCTGGCACAGGGTACACCAAATACATTGCTTCTAGTTGTACTTAGAAGCATACATACCTGGCACAGGGTACACCAAATACATTGCTTCTAGTTGTAATTAGAAGCATACTTACCTGGCACAGGGTGCACCAAATACATTGCTTCTAGTTGTACTTAGAAGCATACTTACCTGGCACAGGGTACGCCAAAATAGATTTACTCTAGTTTTGTAATTGAAGCCCATACTTACCTCGCACAGGGTACACCAAATACATTGCTTCTAGTTGTAATTAGAAGCATACTTACCTGGCACAGGGTACGCCAAATAGATTACCTCTAGTTGTAATTAGAAGCATACTTACCTGGCACAGGGTACGCCAAATAGATTACCTCTAGTTGTAATTAGAAGCATACTTACCTGGCACAGGTTACACCAAATATATTGCTTTTAATTGTAATTAGAAGTATACTTACCCCTGCTAAAAAGGTTACACCAAATACCATTGCTTCTTGGTAATTGTCGAATTTAGAAGCATACTTACCTGGCATAGGGTACACCAAATACATTGCTTTTAATTGTAATTAGAAGTATACTTACCTGGCACAGGTTACACCAAATACATTGCTTCTAATTGTAATTAGAAGCATACTTACCTGGCACAGGTTACACCAAATACATTGCTTCTAATTGTAATTAGAAGAATACTTAGAAGTATACTTACCTGGCACAGGGTACACCAAATATATTTCTTCTAATTGTAATTAGAAGCATACTTACCTGGCACAGGGTACGCCAAATAGATTACCTCTAGTTGTAATTAGAAGCATACTTACTTACCTGGCACAGGTTACACCAAATATATTGCTTTTAATTGTAATTAGAAGTATACTTACCTGGCACAGGTTACACCAAATACATTGCTTCTAATTGTAATTAGAAGCATACTTACCTGGCATAGGGTACACCAAATACATTGCTTTTAATTGTAATTAGGAGTATACTTACCTGGCACAGGTTACACCAAATACATTGCTTCTAATTGTAATTAGAAGCATACTTACCTGCACAGGTTTACAAACAAATACATTGCGTCTAATTGTAATTAGAAGCATACTTACCTGGCATAGGGTACACCAAATACATTGCTTTTAATTGTAATTAGAAGTATACTTACCTGGCACAGGGTACACCAAATATATTTCTTCTAATTGTAATTAGAAGCATACTTACCTGGCACAGGGTACACCAAATACATTGCTTCTAATTGTAATTAGAAGCATACTTACCTGGCACAGGTTACACCAAATACATTGCTTCTAATTGTAATTAGAAGCATACTTACCTGGCATAGGGTACACCAAATACATTGCTTTTAATTGTAATTATAAGTATACTTACCTGGCACAGGGTACACCAAATATATTTCTTCTAATTGTAGTTAGAAGCATACTTACCTGGCACAGGGTACACCAAATACATTGCTTCTAATTGTAATCAGAAGCATACTTACCTGGCACAGGGTACACCAAATACATTGCTTCTAATTGTAATTAGACGTATACCTACCTGGCACAGGGTACGCCAAATCGATTGCCTTTAGTTGTAATTAGAAATATACTTACCTGGCACAGGGTACACCAAATACATTGCTTCTAATTGTAATCAGAAGCATACTTACCTGGCACAGGGTACACCAAATACATTGCTTTTAATTGTAATTAGACGTATACTTACCTGGCACAGGATACGCCAAATCGATTGCCTTTAGTTGTAATTAGAAATATACTTACCTGGCACAGGGTACGCCAAATACATTGCTTCTAATTGTAATTAGAAGCATACTTACCTCGCACAGGGTACACCAAATACATTGCTTCTAATTGTAATTAGAAGCATACTTACCTGGCACAAGGTACACCAAATACATTGCTTCTAATTGTAATTAGAAGCATACTTACCTGGCAGAGGGTACATCAAATACATTGCTTTTAATTGGAATTAGAAGTATACTTACCTGGCACAGGGTACACCAAATACATTGCTTCTAATTGTAATTAGAAGCATACTTACCTGGCACAGGGTACACCAAATACATTGCTTTCTAATGTAAATTAGAAGCATACTTACCTTGGCACAGGTACACCCCAAATACATTTCTTCTAATTGTAATTAGAAGCATACTTACCTGGCACAGGGTACACCAAATACATTGCTTCTAATTGTAATCAGAGGCATACTTACCTGGCACAGGGTACACCAAATACATTGCTTCTAATTGTAATCAGAAGAATAACTTACCTGGCACAGGGTACAAACCAAATACATTGCTTCCTAATTGTAATCAGAAGCAATACTTACCTGCACAAGGTACACCAAATACATTGCTTCTAATTGTAATTAGAAGCATACTTACCTGGCAGAGGGTACACCAAATACATTGCTTCTAATTGTAATCAGAAGCATACTTACCTGGCACAAGGTACACCAAATACATTGCTTCTAATTGTAATTAGAATCATACTTACCTGGCAGAGGGTACACCAAATACATTGCTTTTGATTGTAATTAGAAGCATACTTACCTGGCACAGGGTACACCGAATACATTGCTTCTAGTTGTAATTGGAATTATACTTATCTGGCTCAGGGTATACACCAAATAGATTGCTTCTAGTTGCAATTAGAATGATACTTACCCGGCAAAGGGTACATCAAAAAGATTGCTGTCATTTCCTTTGCTTCTTCCAGTATCACGTATTTGGTTCCTAGTCCATCAATTTTTCTGCTACATCCTTTATCGTCTGACATGCTAAGTTCTGAAGACCCCTTCCATAATCCAGGATTCCATCCGCTCACATCTGGTCCTCGGGTCTCCAGCTTGCTTCTGTTTGGAAAGCTTTTAGTGCTTCTGAATTCGAGGTGTCTTGTTGATGAGATTATCTTCTGGGATCTCAGTTTCTCTGAGCATTTCTGTCCAATTGCGTCTGAGCTTCTGTACTTGTGTGGCTTTCCCTCAGCTATTCCCGTTATATCTATATATCTATTAGCTCTTCCTTTCTTCTTCTTGTCTACTTCTCCAACTATTCCTCCTTCGTTGCAGTTGTCTGTTTTTTCCTGAGTCTTAACTTGAGATCCTCCCTCGTCTTCCACAATCCATGATTCCATCCGTTCACATCTGGTCCTCAGGTCTTCAGCTTGCTTCTCTCTGGAAAGCTTTTAGGGCTGTCGCATCGTCTTCCTCCGCTGTTATTCTTTTCTCTGAGATTCCTTTTACCTTAGATTTCAAATCAGACGCATGTGAGCTCCGAAGCCTTCAAAGATGGCTTCTAAGGATCTCAAAGCTTGCATCTAGAGTCTTTGGATCCAGTGAACCTTATAGCGTTGGGTGTACAGTTCATTTTTCAATCCATCTTTGCATCTTGAGTCTTTGCGTCAGCATATGAATTTCATTTCATTATTCCTTTCTTGGTCGAACTTCACTGGGTGGCAGGCCAGACCTGGAGCCTCAAGAATTCTAAAACAACTTCGGGGTAAACTCCCCCTCAGACTTCAGCTGAATTCTAATTATATTTCTCCTTGTCAGTTCTGCTGCTTCCAGAATACTTCCCACCCTTCAAGGAAGAGATTCCAGTAGATCTGAAGCAGCATGTTAGTGGGGGATGACCGATGCTATGTCGGAGTGTGGAGTCTGGGATTCCAGACTTCGGAGAACGAATGGGACTTGAGGAAATGGGCAGGAGTGCTCTGCCAAATTTGACTAGGCATCTTTTAATTCTGGATAGTAGCCATTTCTTGAGGAGAACGTATGTCGCTGGTTTGTCAGATTACCTATGACTGGTTTGTTTTTTGGCCTGCAGGTCATGGTTAGGCCGATGTTCGCGTTCTTCATGGTGCCTTTTTGATGAGATTATCTTCGGGGGCCTCAATTTCCCTGCGCATTTCTCTCGAAATGCGTCCGCAACTTCCGTAACTCTGTGACTTTCCCTCAGCTATTCTTTATATCTATTAGCTCTTCCTTTCTTTCTTGTCTTCAACTTCTCCAACTATTCCTCCTTCGTGACAGCGGTCTATTTTTTCCTAAGTCTCACTTTGAGATCCTCCTCGTCTTTCGTCTCTTTGTTTTCGAGATCTCTTCGTCTTGATGTCCAGCCATGCCAGCTCCCTCTTTCCGTGGATGTCCCCCGAGGTCTCTGTTCATCGATTGCAGGAAAGCGTAGTAAAATAGGCCTGATCCGTGAGATTGCAAGTACGAGTGTTTTTATGCCTTTCATTTCGAAATTCTTCAGTTTGAAGTTTTGGATTTTCAACATACCGTGGAAATTTCCGCCTGTTTCTTATATGTTCGAGGAAAAAAAAAAAAAAAAAAAAAAAAAAAAAAAACGGAAATTTATCATTTGCCTCCAGTATATCAAGTTCCTTGACATAACTTCAAGTGAGGCGTTTCTTTGTAATGTTATGATGACGCGTGCAACAACAGAATATTTTTTTCTAGGGTTAACCTTATGTTTATATTTATTTCTTTTTATTTACTTATATCTCATTAGATACATACTCACTGTGTGAGTGTGATATTATAGGTCTTTCACTGAACGATTTGGTACGCTTGATGTAACTTCAAATGTTGTTATACTCTCTCTCTCTCTCTCTCTCTCTCTCTCTCTCTCTCTCTCTCTCTCTCTCTCTCTCTCAAAATACAGCTAGTTGTGAATTGAGAATGACTATCGCATTGCCCATTGGCGGCCGCACCGTTGCGGAGAAAAATTTATCCTGCAATTTACACAAAACAGTTGTTGTCGGTGCTGTGATTTTGCAGATGTTCTTGCTCAAGATTGCAATGCAGATGTACTGAGCTTTTTAATCTTTTCTTGTAAAGAAAATCAGGTGGCCGAGTTTGACATCTGTTCGGTAAGCGATGCTTGCTTAGAGAGAGAGAGAGAGAGAGAGAGAGAGAGAGAGAGAGAGAGAGAGAGAGAGAGAGAGAGAGAAAAAAACATTATATCGCCAGCAGTAATATATTAGGAAGTTTGACATCTGATTGATATCTGTTCAGTAAACAATGCTTGCTTGGAGAGAGAGAGAGAGAGAGAGAGAGAGAGAGAGAGAGACGAGAGAGAGAAGAGGAGAGAGATGAGAGAGAGAGAAGAGAGAGAGAATGGCATCAATATATCGCCAGCAATGACTGTTTTCGAAGCAGCTTCGTTGTCATGAAAATGAGACGAATTTCCTTTGACTCAGTATCCGAATTTAGTCTCTTATATTTTTCTACATTTTTCTCCACGATTTTATTCGTTTATTATTTTTTTGGTTTATTATTTGGACAAAGACACCAGCTTTGTATTGATTTTTTTACGTCAAGCGGTACAAGATAATGAATTTAGAAGATTGTGGTTTTTTATTGTAAAATTGTTTAGCAGTTTGAGGTTGGTGATAAGGAGTCGTGGCGGTGTTGTTTTTGAATGCGTCTCGGGAGAAAAGGGTGAATCTGACACTTGTTAATGTGTACCGGTTTATGTAATAAAAAATGTGAATGGTCATAATTGGTTTTCATTACTCTCATTCTTTATTGTTTAACCTTCCATAGAGTTTCCTTATGTTAGGTTATGGAGTTTAGAAATCTTTTCGCATTCATACTATCACGTGATATGACATGTGCACCTGGCAGTGAGTCATGAAGAAAGTCAGGTTAAGGGAATTATAATTTATTTTACTCACATTCATATCTTTTCATATACTCACTCACATGGGTTAGGTTACGTTAAGGGACTTAAAATTTGTTCCTCATATTCATATTTTTCATATACTCATGTGAGTTAGGTAAGGTTAGGTTAGGTTAGCTTAAGGGACTTTAGAATTTTTTCCCTCATATTCTTATTTATGTGAAATGGCAGTTTTTCTTCCGAAGAGTATATCTTAAACTAAAATGGGGTTGAGTATTTCATGTGGGTTTGGTTAGGTTAGTTTAAGTTAAGGGACTTAGAATTTTTTTCCCTCATATTCATATTTGTGTCAAATGGTTTTTTTTTCATTTGTAGGGTATAAGAGGTTGGGTTGGGTTGGGTTACGGTAGGTTAGGTTAAGGGACTTAGAATTTTATCACTCACATTCATATTTATGTGAAATGGTGGTTTCTTCATCTGTAGATTATATCTTTACCAAAATTGGGTTGGGTATTTTCAAGGGGTCGAGCGAAACCATGGTTCTCCTATCTGAAGAGTTCTTCATGAGCATTTTGGGGTTCTTTCTGAACTAGAGCAAAGTATTTGGTAGTTTTGCCGTGGAGTCGTTAATGGTCAACGTACATGAGGTTAAGATAAAGGCAATCTTATGGGGTTTATCGCCTGTAAGCCGATTTGGGGGTCGGGTGTTGAGGTTGAGCCGAAATGGGGCCTTTTTCCCTACTTGAATGGTTATTGTTTGCAGGTATATCAGGCCTCACTGGGGACCATTATAGGTCAACTGCACAAACTAGAGAGAAACACCCTTAACACACTTCAAATAGGAGAAAACTGAGAATAAAAGAGAGAACAAATAATGCTAATAGGTCACAGGAAAACAAGGAAGATGGAGTGATGAACACTTATGGATGATGGAAGAACAAAAATGGTTGATTAACCCAAGGATTTAGGGAATACATATGACGGATTATAGTAGGATGGCTGATGTGAAACACTAAATGGCTGAATAAAGATGGTAGCATCATCTTTGTATTTGGATGGGAAAAGTAATAGAGCACTGATGGAAGTCAGGGTGATATATATTGTATTTAAAGAGTTTTTGAGCAACGTCTTTGGTAGGAAGGTGCAGTGTATAATATATATATATATATATATATATTATATATATATATATATATATATATATATATATATACATATTATACATATATATATATATATATATATTATATATATATATATATATATATATATGCTTAAAAAATCACAGTAGATGCACGGGACTTCATAAATAAGTGAATCCAACAGGATAATGATAGTCAGAAATCAAAGCGCTTTCGTCTTTACTAAGACATTGTCAAGGAGCTAATGAAATACAATTGGAGAGAAAGGTCTCAGGTACACAACAAGATCAAGAATACCAGATGGTTAATTGTCAAAAAGGTAAAAATGAAAAGAGATAATCCAGGATTATCGGATATCACACGGTCACAAACCTAAACAGATTTGACCCTAACCGAAATTACAAAGTATTTTTAGAAGGGACTAAATCATGGAGATTATTAAGGAATTCCAGGAGATTTTCGTGAACTGGCCAAATACAGAAAACATCATCCACATACCTAAACCAAATAACTTTTTTGGGCAAAATTCTTGGTAAGAGTTTTGTCTCAAAAAATTCCATGTAAATATTGCTAAGGACAGGAGAAAAGGGATTACCCATAGCCATGACAAACTTTTGTACAAAAAATTCCCCATTAAAACAAAATTTACTATCTTTGATACATAACCTTATGAAACTAATAAGGTTTGCTACACTCAAGGGAATGTCATGACGTTCTAATTCATCCTCCAAATATGTAAGTAAGTCATCTACAGGCACTTTTGTAAATAAAGAGACAACATCAAAACTAACCATATTAAAATCAAAATTCAAATTTAAACTATTCAATTTATTGATAAAATCAACATTGTTTTTAACATTCGTGTTAGAAATGTTTCCCACCAAAGGAGTAAGAATTTTTATAAGCCATTTAGATAAATTATACGTAACTGAGCCCACTGAACTAATGATTGGTCTGATAGGGTTATTGATTTTATGTATCTTGACTAAACCATACATATAAGGTAGGGAGGCACATTGCGGTGTAAACTGTTCAATTAAATGGTCCAAGCCCTTCAAAATGGATTTAATTTTTTTATTAGAATGGGAGTTCATTGTCTGTGTAGTGTAAGACCTCAGTTTCGTATAAGTATCAGTATCATTTAGCAATGTCATTATTTTACTTGCATAGTCCCTTTTATTCATTATTACCACTGCAGTAGATTTATCTGCTTTTTTCACTTTCACTGTTTCGTCTTCTTTAATTTTCTTATAAGCCTGGAGAAATCTCACGGGTACATTAGGGGGAGAAGGTTTACTCATAGCACCATACACAATACCTTTACAAATATTGATATAATCAGGGCATAGGTTTTGATTACATTTTTCCAAATAATAAAAGGATTTTGAAATGAAGCTTCCTTTCAAGACGGTTGCAGCACTTTCTCAATTTTCCATAGCAATAATCCAGCATCCGATTCTTCCAATCGACAGGAATCGTCTGATTAAAGCAACCGTCTTGAAAGGAAGCTTCAAGTCAAGCTGAAGAATCTTATTGCTGAAAGCGACTGGACTAAGCATGCCAACGTGGACTTCATGATTAATTTATCAGACAAACCAGTGGATAGTGCTACGACAGCGGCTTTGGGATATGGGTTAAGCTTTGGTGTTTTTAATGGTAACCTGGACTGTGTCGACATTTCAAAATCCTTTTGTTATTTGGAAAAATATAATCAAAACTTATGCCCTGATGATATCAATATTTGTGAAGGTATTGTGTATGGTGCTATGAGTAAACCTTCTCCCCCTAATGTACCCGTGAGATTTCCCCAGGCTTTTAAGAAAATTAAAGAAGACGAAACAGTGAAAGTGACAAAAGTAGATAAATCTAATGCAGTGGTAATAATGAATAAAAGTGACCATGTAAGTAAAATAATGACATTGCTAAATGATACTGATACTTATACGAAACTGAGGTCTGACCCTACACAGACAGTGAACTCCCATTTTAATAAAAAAAATTTAATCCATTCTGAAGGGCTTGGACCATTTAATTAAACAGTTTACACTGCAATGCGCCTCCCTACCATATATGTATGGTTTAGTCAAGACACATAAAATCAATAACCCTATCAGACCAATCATTAGTTCAGTGGGCTCAGTTACATATAATTTATCTAAATGGCTTGTAAAAATTCTTACTCCTTTGGTAGGAAACATTTCTAACACGAATGTTAAAAACAATGTTGATTTTATAAACAAATTGAATAGTTTAAATTTGAATTTTGTTAATATGGTTAGTTTTGATGTTGTCTCTTTATTTACAAAAGTGCCTGTAGATGACTTACTTGAATGTTTGGAGGATGAATTGGAACGTCATGGCATTCCCTTAAGTGTAGCAAACCTCATTAGTCTCATAAGGTTATGTATCAAAGATAGTAAATTTTGTTTTAATGGGGAATTTTTTGTACAAAAGTTTGTCATGGCTATGGGTAATCCCTTATCTCCTGTCCTTAGCAATATTTACATGGAATTTTTTGAGACAAAACTCTTACCAAGAATTTTGCCCAAAAAAGTTATTTGGTTTAGGTATGTGGATGATGTTTTCTGTATTTGGCCAGTTCACGAAAATCTCCAGGAATTCCTTAATAATCTCAATAATTTAGTCCCTTCTATAAAATTTACTGTAGAGGAAGAAAGAAATTGTAATTTGTATTTTCTTGGTGTAACTGTCCATAGAAATGATAGAAATTTCACCTTTTCAGTCTTGCGAAAATCAACTAACATTGCCTCTTTTGTTCATTACTACTCCAATCACCATCAAAATGTTAAATTCTTTGTTTTTTCTGGGATGTTCCTAAGGGTTTCATGTGTCTGTAGCCCGCAGTTTATTGACGCTAAAATTAAATCTATTTATGATATTGCGTTGAAACTTAGATACACAAGGACTTTTGTAGATGTGGCATGGAAAAGAGTAGAAAAATATTTTATTCAACTAATGACAAACTTGAATTTAGTAAGCATAACATTCTAAAATTACCTTATTATGAAAGGTTTTTAGATATTCTTAGAATTTTAAAGCTTTTTAACTTAAATGTTGTTTTCAGTAATATTAATGTCAAGAGTTTACCAATCAAAAATTCTCCTGAAGATCTTCCAGGCTGCATATGTGAAATTCCTTGCCAAAAGTGTGATAAAGTCTATTACGGACAGACCGGTAAATCTCTTTCACAACATCTCAAACAACATCAATACTCTGTGAGAACTGGACAAATATCGAATGCATTATTCGTACATATGAGAGATTTAGATCATCCTATTAACTGCAGTCAAGCAAGAGCCTTAATCCCGTGTAATGACACAGTTAAAAGGAATATTATTGAATATTGTTTCATCAAGTCAAATAATAGAAATGTTCTAAATTTAAGTCCTGGTTTATTTAAACTTGATGCTTTCATAATGAAAAAAGTTGTAGATAAAAATAAGCAACAAAATTAATATATACAGTTTTTACTTGTTTTGGACTGTAAAGATACTTTGTAATTTCGGTTAGGGTCAAATCTGTTTAGGTTTGTGACCGTGTGATATCCGAAAATCCTGGATTATCTCTTTTCATTTTTACCCTTTTGACAATTAACCATCGGGTATTCTTGATCTTGTTGTGTACCTGAGACCTTTCTCTCCAATTGTATTTCATTAGCTCCTTGACAATGTCTTAGTAAAGACGAAAGTGCTTTGATTTCTGACTATAATTTTCCTGTGGGATTCGTTTATATATATATATATATATATATATATATATATATATATATATATATATATATATATATATATATATATATCTAATGAGGAAAAATGACACTCGTTTAAACAGATGAAAACAAAACATCTAACTGGTGACGTAGTGTAACTTTTTTCTGTTGAATGCCATCTCTGGAGTTGGCTGAAAATCAGTTTCAAACTAGGCTAATGTAAACTCTTGTTGCTACAAAAATATACTTTTTATTTTCCAAAATTAGCTAACATGAAAATAAAATAAACTTAATTAGGCCTGACCCAAAAAGAAACGTTAAACTATCATGTTCCTCTCAAAATCATATTTAGGTAAATACCCCCTTTTCCCCTAAGTGTCCAAACATTCATAGTTTATTTATAGTCAAAATTAGTCTAGAGAAAACCCATAAGGTGACTTCGAATCCATCTGAAATAAAGAGACCATAATTATGACACCATAAAACATTAAAGTTCGTCGATAAAGAATGTGCGTCGCACCTCACTTCCCTTTCTCTAGAACTCAAGTAATTTTCACTTCAAATGTTAACTTTTTCAAAGTTTCTCATTCTACGGTACCTTGTCCAACGGATCCGCAACATCTCTTCTAGCGCCTCTTCTGTGGCATGTTCCACACTATCAATCAAATTCAGTGAGTCCCCCTTTGCAACTTTCCCCCTAGATTATATGTCATTTTCGTTCATTACTAACACACACACTCACCAATTAGTACACAAGAGGCATGCACGCTACATACATGAAACTCATGATCTTCGGAATGCATCACTGACCCCAATTGTGCGCTGGTAAGCTTTCCTGTTTGTTTTTTCCATTTCAACATCTTCGAGGAATCCAGCGTTTTGCATCTGTCTCTAACCGACAAGAGCTAAGGTTATCAACCCGACTATTTAATATTATAGACTGTTACTAGTACCTTTAAGATATATATATATATATATATATATATATATATATATATATATATATATATGTATATATATAATATGAATAACAAGAAAAAGATTGATATTGCTGCAGTGACCTTGGTGTATATTATTTGCTGTGTGAAAAGAATTCAAAAGATGAGAAATGTGGAGATTCGCAGAAGTGGAGAAAAACGTTCCAGTTGAAAGATAGATCATAATGTTTTTGAAGTGGTTTGGTCAAGTACGAAGCATAAAGGACGCTGGAAAAAGTCAATCATTCGTAATTGTTAGGTGAAACAAAACTGGAGAACCCTGCAAGTGCTGGATGAATGTCGCGAAAGAGGTCCTGGAAACCAAGGGCCACAGTATCCAAGAGAATGTGATGGTGCTTTCTGTTAAGCTTGTGCGTGCGTGCGTGCGTGCGTGTGTTTTTAATTGCATCAAGCAGCAAACGTAGAGGTTTCCTGGAAGTAGAAATATGAAAGTGGTTGTGTTTCTTTTGCTTTTTTCTCTTGAACTTCCTCATTGGGTGGGTGGTTTATGTGCTAGCCTAACGATTCGGTAGTCCCGAGTTCGATTCTCCGCTCTGCCAACGTGGAATCAGAGGAATTTATTTCTGACGATTAGAAATTCATTTCTCGATATAATGTGGTTCGGATCCCATGATAAGGTGTAGGTCCCGTTGCTAGGTAACCAATTGGTTCCTAGCAACGTAAAAATATCTAATCCTTCGGGCCAGCCCTAGGAGAGCTGTTCATCAGCTCAGTGGTCTGGTTAAACTACGATATTCTTTAACTTTACTTCTGATACCGCTATTTTAAGAGACGACCACTTAATGATAAGAGAAATTTCAACACAATATATATGCATATCTATAAATGTAATATTTATATATACATTTACAAGCATTAAGCTACAAATGTCTAAATATCCCATTCGCTCTACCTCGGAGCTAATATATTTTCATATATTTCAAAGGAAAAGGAATTTTTTAGTTGATAATAACTTTGCTGTCCCATGGGCTCGAACAACGGAACAAGAACTCAAGCTACAGTGACGCACCTTAAACCATACAGCCATCAAGGTAGGTATATGTTGATACTCAGGTATTTGTAATTAGAATCGGTATCAACCAACCTCTCCCATGTTAACCGTGCAGTGCGTTCGCAGTCCTGAGTTCTTGTCTTCCGTGGTTCGAGCCCATAGGACTTCAAACTTATTATCAACTAAAAAATTTCCTTTCAGTTAACATATATGAAAATATGTTAATTCCGAGGTAGGGCGAATTGGGTAATAAAGGACATTTGTAGCTTAATGCTTGCATATGAATTACGGTGATGTGATAAAATTAATTTAATATATATACACATACACACACACACACACACACACACATATATATATATATATATATATATATATATATATATATATATATATATATATTAATAAAAGAGTGCATAAGTGGAATCATGTCCCTTTGTGCTTACCATTAATAGAAAAAGCTACTTACAGGTAAGTTATGCATTCATGAATTGCACTTCAAACTTTCAGAACCCCAAAAGCTTATATACGTATATATATATATATATATATATATATATATATATATATATATATATATATATGTGTGTGTGTGTGTGTGTGTGTATGTGTGTGTATGTATACACCCTCGGTATCAAGCTACCAGCTACACGAACCTTTCAAAAAGCGCCCTCTACCGGAATAGAGATCCCGACTCCAAGAAACAGGAGAGAAAAGCGAAAAGGTGAGGAAAAGAACGGAAGGAGAGATACAGCCCCTGAAAAAGAGAGAAATGACACGGGGGGTGAAATGAGTGGCAGGGAAAGCGACAGGAGGAAATAAAAAGCGAGTGTATTGAGAGGTCAATTACCTGTATATTGATGGAGGAGCTTTCACTCGGTGCAAAGGTTCCGACAGTCTCATTTTATTCTTTTTATTTTTTGTACCTTTTCGGATTGTCTGATTTTTTCTCTGCTCGCCTTCTGTGAGATAAACCTCGGATGCGTAAAAAACATTTATTTTAGATTTATTTGAAAAAAGAGAAAAAGGAAGCTAAAATCACCGGTCTATTCGAGGTATTCTGGAAAACTGTTGCAAAGGTAATTTTTCGTGCGTGTAACAAAATATATAAGCGAATACTACAGGAAAAGGATAGGCAGAATGTCAATACCAAGCCCTTTCGCCTTTATCAGGCATTGTAGAGGCACAAATGAAATACAGGTGGAAAGAAGGTTGAAAGGTAAAAAAAAAAAATAAAGAATACCAGACGGTCAATTGTTTCAAGGGTAAAAAATCAAAGAGATAATCTAGGATAATCCGGGCTCACGCGGTCACAAACTAAAACCAAAGATTTATCTATAAGAGATACGGGAGCATAGCCATATAAAGTCCAAAAACATTTATACAACTGAAGGTTATTATTTCGTTGCTTATATTTATCCTGAGCTTTTTTAATGATGGAGTCAACGAGTTTTAAAAAAACAAGACTTACATTTAGAACATTTCCATTATTTGACTTGCTGAAACAAGATTCAATGATAATCCTTTTAACTGTGTCGCTTCACGGCATTAAGGATCTTGGTTCACTCCAGCTAGTATAATGATCTGAATCTCTCATATGTACGAATAATGCATTCGATATTTGGTCAGTTCTCACAGAGTATTGGTGCTGTTTGATTTGTTGTG
>NC_087200.1:55793196-55822665 GCF_015104395.2 Macrobrachium nipponense
ATACATGTCAGGCATACATTACAACAAAATTAATAACTCTAAGGCAACTGATTTTTATTTAAGTCAGTAATTATATCTTTGAGGTCATTCTTAAACATGTTACAGATACAAGGGTCTAAATGAAAAAGGCCACGACTAACATTGAAATTACAATGAAAAGTAAGTTGTATTAAAGCAGATTCTAAAAGATTTCGTGATAAGACATCTCTTGACCTTGCAATTACTGAACTATCAACCCAATTTATTCGGTGGTTGTTTTCACTTAAATGAATGAATATTGCATTAGATTTTTGCCCAGTTTTTACAGAATATTTATGCTGGCTTAGCCTTACTTCTAAGCCTTTGCTAGACTGTCCGAGATAAAATGAGGGACAATCCATACATGGAATTTTATATATTATGTTGTTGCTTTCTCTGGGGCCATTTTTTATTAACATTCCTTTTAGTGTGTTATTCACTACCTTCTTCAAGTCTCTTGTGGCTGCACATTCAACCAGAATTCGTCTTAAGTTCCTGAAGAAGTGCCTTTCTGAACAAGTGCTCTTAAATCCTTGCTGCCACGCCGTCTAAGAAGGTATGACAATCACCCATTCAATGAATTTAGTGCCATGATGTTGAAACAACACATAGCAGCTGCCAAGCAGGAAGAGAAGGAAAAATTCAAGGAACTGGAAAGAACAAGGATCTCTTTCAATCATTCCATCCCGGCTGATTGGAAGGACTCGCTGCGACGGGAAATTTACGAAAAACTACGTAGGACTACAGATGCCCTGAAAAGGAAACTCGACAGAAAACTAAAAAATCTTATGGATATCAGTGATTGGACTAATTGTGCACGTCAAGATTGTGTTGTTAACTTATCTAGTAAACAAATAAGTGAAAATCTTGTGAGTGCGCTTGGATATGGTTTATCTTTCTTTGTAACAAGTAGACCTTCTGCTTTAATGATTGCGTCATCCCTATGTAAATTTGAAAAATATTGTGATCTTCCTCAAAATCATGTTGACATGATTATAGGTATTGTTTACAGAGCTGCCAATGTTAAGCATGAAAGTAACTTCCCTGCTCGCTATAAGAAAAGTTTGACCGATCTTAAAAAGGACAATAGTATCCACATTACAAAAGCTGATAAGTCAAATAGTATAGTAATTTTAGATAAAGCTGACTACATATCACGTATGCAAGCCTACTGGATGATGATGTGACTTATAAAAAATTAACAAAAAATCCCCTTGATCAAGTCATAAAAAACTTCAATAGCATAGTGAAAAGTATCCTTAAAGATAAAACAGAACTACTAGGCAAATTGTCAGTCAAATCTCCTTCGCTACCTTACTTGTACGGTTTAGTCAAAACGCACAAAGAAAATAACCCTATGCGGCCTATTATCAGTACTGTTGGTTCAATTTCATATAAACTTTCGAAATATATCACTAAGATCTTGTCCCCGTTACTTGGAACCATCTCCGATTCTTATATAGATAATTCTCTAGATTTAGTTGATAAATTAAACAAAATTTCTCTTTGCCCTACTGATAGATTCGTTAGTTTTGATGTATGTTCTCTTTTTACTAAAGTCCCTATAGACTCTATTTTAGAATACCTTAGTAATGAACTAACTCAGCATGAATTACCTCTACCTATAAGTCACATTATTTCACTCACGAGTTTGTGCATTTGTGATTGTAAGTTTATATTCAATGGTGAATTTTATCAACAAATTTTTGGCATGGCAATGGGAAATCCTTTATCACCATTACTCTCAAACCTGTATATGGAATTCTTTGAAAAACGCTACTTACCTAATATCATTTATATTCCTGTAAAGTGGTATCGTTATGTTAATGATTGTTTAGCTGTTCTTCCTGTCGGTATTGATGTAAATGATTTACTCTCTAAATTAAATAACCAGGTACCATCGATTAAGTTTACTCTAGAATTAGAAAAAGACAATTGCCTCCCTTTCTTAGACGTTTTGATACATAGAGAACCATTTCAATGTAAAATTGTATTTATACGGAAACCGACTTAACAACTTAACTTATGTTCATTTTTGTTTTTCTCAGGCCACCATCTTAACATAAAAATATCAATTTTTTCCTCTATGTTGTTACGAGCATTGCGCATTGTCAGTCCACTATATTTGGATCAAGAAAATGAATACATAAGAAAAATAGGGAAAGATGTATGCTACCCTTCACATATATTAGACATTTGTTATAATAAAGCCCACAAAAAGTTTTATACTGTAAGTAACACACAGAAAGAAAATTCTAAGAACATTCTCAGTTTGCCTTATTTTAATGGATTTGAAACCATTAAATCATTGTTAAAAGCTTTTAATGTCAACCTTGTTTTTTCGTATAATAACACACTAAAAGGAATGTTAATAAAAAAAATGGCCCCAGAGAAAGCAACAACATAATATATAAAATTCCATGTATGGATTGTCCCTCATTTTATCTCGGACAGTCTAGCAAAGGCTTAGAAGTAAGGCTAAGCCAGCATAAATATTCTGTAAAAACTGGGCAAAAATCTAATGCAATATTCATTCATTTAAGTGAAAACAACCACCGAATAAATTGGGTTGATAGTTCAGTAATTGCAAGGTCAAGAGATGTCTTATCACGAAATCTTTTAGAATCTGCTTTAATACAACTTACTTTTCATTGTAATTTCAATGTTAGTCGTGGCCTTTTTCATTTGGACCCTTGTATCTGTAACATGTTTAAGAATGACCTCAAAGATATAATTACTGACTTAAATAAAAATCAGTTGCCTTAGAGTTATTAATTTTGTTGTAATGTATGTCTGACATGTATTGTGAATATGGTTTTGTTTACCAAGTTCTGAATAGCTGTCACCTATAATCCTTTAATTGTCTTGAAATTGTATCTGAGATGATTGTCTTAAACCTTTAATTGCACCCATAGTTTATGCTTGTTTGAGAAGGTTTCTTATCTTCCAGGTGTGTTGGATTCTAGGTACTAATCTCTTTATAATCCATATCTGTCAGTTATACGAATCTTCTTGTATTGTCTTTTCTCGTATTTATATCAGTCTCTGCTCAGTAAAGGACGTTTAACGTCGAAAGATCTTGCAGATCCTCCTTCGTTTATTTTTTCCTTCGTGGCATATATTTTATTTATTGGTAGGATTTATCACGTTTCTAACTTTCGTGATTCAGTTATACATATATATATATATATATATATATATATATATATATATATATATATATATATATGTGTGTGTGTGTGTGTGTGTGTGTATGTGTATGTATATACTATATAGCTTGATATATAGTGATATACTCCCGTTGACATCAACTAGTACAGAAAACAATTCCTACAAAAGAATAAACAGAGTACCTAATGGCTCATTGATTATTTGCTAGAAACTTCAGTCGACAATAAAGTGCCCACAAATATGCAGTACTGTTGTTCTCTAGGCGTTGGGGTGTGTCGTATGACAACTGCTGAGGGACCCGTTGTTTGATATGTACAGGAGGAGAGCAATGGATATGAAAAGTTTCACATTACTGCTCCTGAAATGATTTGCTTAACTCGCCGTTATTTCCTGATCCATCCATCTGGAATCTGTTGCCATCTCAATCCAAATCCTACCATACATTTTGTTCATACTTCTTACAGAGCAATGCTGCTTTCCATTATCGGAGTGTACTTTTATCCACTTATAACCACTGAGTTACGGTTTCACCGCTATAGTGCAATATCTTACTCGCAATTCCATTCTTGAGCCTCACAGTATCCCCCCCTGTAGGGGGTTAGTGCCGCCATTGTAAGCATTATTTCTTAAGGGCTTTTGCAGCTTCCTTCGGGTCCCTAGCTGCAACCCCCTTCATTCATTTTACTGTACCTCCTTTTATATTCTCTTTCTTCTATCTTACTTTGCGCCCTCTCTTAACAATGAATTCATAGTACAGCTGCTTTGAGGTTTTCCTCTCGTTATACCTCTCAGACCTTTTACTGTCAATTTTCGTTTCAACGCTGAATGACCTTATAGGTCCCAGCGATTGGCCTTTGGCCTGATGTCTATATTGCATTCAACTCCCAGTTTTTCTCCTTGTAGTTTCGGTACTTCCACAAGGCTTCCAGTCTTATTTAAATGGAGTACTCAGAGGCAATAAAGAAAGGACACCTAGAACGGAAAATGGACGATGCATTGCTCCTGTCTATTTACAGACAGACATCAGACATTGGCCTGAAGTCAACCATTACCCCTTAAACGGGATCCATTGTCTATTCGTTTTTTTTCCTCTCTCTCTCACTCTCTCTTAATTTACCTCATCCAGTGCCTCATTGATCCCTTTCTGTCTAATTACTCATTCACATTTCCCTTTCAGCTTTTATTTATTGCCTGGTGTCTTCTACCAGTTTTCCATCTATTGGCAGAACAATTTACTTTCTAATGTCACGTAACTACAACGTAAACGGTCTCCGTTTTGCTCCTATTTGCACCTCAGCTCTCATCGAAGTAATGATCAAAATAGGCCCCACCCACTTCCGCTATCAGAATTATATCTAGCAACTTTATTGTCACGTATCATTTACCAGTACCTTCGCTCGCTATCCTTGTTTTAGATTTGTACTTAGGACTGGCCTATTTATAAAAGCAAGTAATCACTACCAACTGCTCATTTTGTCGCCATTGTCCAACAAATGATGCTTTGATTGAGTCTGAGGAAGCGTCGGACGTATTTTTTTTAATCCTCATTTTGTACCTCCTATACGTGTACTCGTATGTTACGGTAAGACTGTGAAATCAGGGATTTCACGAAATCCTTGACATTTTCGGGGAATCCGTGAAATCACCGACGCACTTAGGGACATTTGATCCCAGAGGGGCTATAAGTACTAGACACAGCGAAACAGTGATTCATCTATATGCTGTTTCACAGTGTTTATATTTTGCACTTTCTTTTATTCCTTCTCCCCTCTTAAGCGTCCTATGCATTACCCTTTCCCTTACTCTCATTTCCTCATTATTTTTCTTCCTTCTGTCTTATTTCCTACCCCTTCCGTTATTCTCATTTTCCTTTGTATCCGTTTCTCCATCGTGACTGTCTTGGCTTATACTGCTCCTTTCATATCCTCTCTTCCTCCTCTTTCTTTCTCCATTTCTTCGTGATTCTTCCGTTCCTCTTTTTTTCTTTTTTTCACCCGTTCACGCCTCTCCTTCCTACCTTCTCGGCGAGTCCTCTTCATTCTCCTTCTTTCCTTCCTCTACGTACGTCGCTCGTGCACCACTGCTTCTTACTTTTATTCAATTTAAAATTTTCTCCTATTTCCTCCCATATGTCACTGTTATTTGTCATTGTTTCCTTTCTTTTTTCTCCTCTGTTTCCTTTCCTCCCTTTTTCATTTCGCCTTCGGTTCATTTCTTTCAACTATGCAGATGAGCTACGGAGGGAAAATGCTTCTTATGAAACTACTACGCTGTCTTTTCCCATCCAGTGGCACAGCACCTCAGGCAAACCCAGTTCGACTCAGGGGTATCATATTGTATGAGTCTTTAGAATTGAGATCCAACAAATCGAGTCTGGTATTCCATATTCACAACGATTTCATTTGCATAAGTAAAGATGTGGCATCATCTTTCAAACTTAGTGTCCCCGTATAAAGGCGTATACTAATGGGACCAAACATGTAAGGAATGCATTGAAAACCCTGTTACTTTATTTATTTTTACCATTCTATACAGTATAGTACAATATTCAAAGTAAGGTATATATAATCCCCAGGAATTCGAGCTTGTTGCCTCAATCATTTTGGCATTTGAAACGAAAGAAGTAAATCATAGATCGGTCTTGAATACCGTTCACAGGAACCGATGATTATATTTAAACATTATTCCAGTAAGAGTCTATTTTGAGACTAAAAGAATACAAACATCAGAACCTGTAAATAGCAATATCAGGCTCAAAGGTAGCAAAACATATCAGTTGTCAAGGGATTTTTATGAGTTACAGAATCCTTCAAACGCGTGCCTGGAACTGGAAATAACGAGTAGTCCCTTCATCTAAATAGTATGGAACGTGGAAACATCAAAGGGCAACTTCAAATACTTTGCAGTAGTGTCATTATAAAGAAAAAAAAAAGTTCTCAATTTGTAGAGTGTTGGAAAAATGACAGTTCCGTTGAATGCAAATTGAAAGGACGAAAATGAAATGCAGAGCTTTTAGTTCTGGAGGAATTGGGAAACTATAGTTTCACAGGTCGCTTGCTGCTTTGTAGTTTTCTGTAAAAGAAAACTATTGAGAGGCTTTGTCTGTCCGTCCGTACTTTTTTCTGTCCGTCCTCATCTTAAAAACTACTGAGGTTCGACGGTTGCAAATTGGTATGCTGACCATCCAACCTCCAATCATCAACCTTACCAAATTCCATCCTTCTAGCCTTAGTAGTTTTTATTCTTAGCCACAATCGTACGTCTGGCAGCTATATAGGATGGGCCACCACCAGGCCGTGGTTACAGTTTCATGGTCCGAGCATTTTTTACTTGTTCTGTCTTTAATTCATCTTCTGTTATCATTTTCATCGACCACGAAGGTTATTTTAAACAAAAATTGACGAGTAGGTTGAAAATAAAGTTTAGTTAGAGGCTGCCCTGATGTTTTGATTTTAAAATAGAGGCGACTGATCATTAGCTAATGATTGCATCATCTTTATTGAGAGAAATAACTGATGTGGACTTGATGGGGAATATCTTTGAGATTTCCAGACTTTAACCGGAGGGTCAGAAGAGACTCAATATCGGAAATTGATGCTCCTTTGACGCGGCTTGATACCAACTTTTTTCTTTGCATTTGCAGAAACACAAACCAAATGTCCATGAGCGCTCTTGATAAATGCAGACCGTAACTGTAATTCTTTGGGGCTTGGTCTGGTTTAAAGCTTAACCAAGATGTACCAGAAATTTGGATAATAAAGTTACTTGAAATTATTTCCAGAGAATTAGAGCAAAAAAAAAAAAAACAAAAAAAAAAAAAAAAAAACAAACAAACAAACAAACAAAACAAACCGTAGAATAATGATATGGGAACGCTGGTAATTCAATAAGTATAGTTGTCATATTTTTTCTTTGCGCACGAAATTCTGTATATCAAAAAATGCGCATATATAACTAAAAGAAGAAAAGAAGAAAATCGAAAATCTAACGAATACATTTTGTAATTCTAATGACCTCCGCATATATCTTGTGGAGCCGAAAAGGAGCAAAATCGCTGTGCAATTCGCAAAACCAGATGATTTCTTGAGAGAAGATTTAAGGAGGAAGACATAAAATCATGAAGAATGAATACCTCTCTTCCTCCCTTATTGAATTGGGGCCATTTGCCGGCCAAATAATGTTCCCAGATTATCGGAATCTAATTTGCGAGAGCGAAACTCTTTTGCAGATTTAGAGGATTTTCATAAACACTGAAACAGACTTTTCAAGCAACTTTTGCGTCGAGAAATAATCAAAAGAATAAAAAATGTACAGAGAAAGTTCTTCTGTTTCCGTGAACAAAGTTAAGAAATATGAACATTTGGACGCAGATGACAAATTATAATTTCATTAGTTTTGAATTTAAGAGTGTTGTCAAACGGAAACTAGTCGTAATAATAATAATAAAAAAGATGATAATTTATTTTTTAATTCCATCATGCTCACCTATAGCGAATGAAGTATGTATATAACTATACTTTGATAAATATATATCCTAAAAGGCTGATTTTCTTGTTGTCAGGCAAAATCTGAGAGCATTAAAACTCATTTACTCCGCTATATCAGTAAAATCATAACCGTTCTTTATTTTATCTTAATGTATCTAAATATATATATATATATATCGAGCTACAATGTCCTTTAATATCTAATTCGCTCTACCTCGGAATTAATATATTTTCATATATGCTTAACCGAAGGGGAATTTTTTCTCGATAACAGATTTACCTGTACTTGGGCGCGAACGCAGGTACATTCAAATCTAGGCACGTCAGGTAAGCTCTACCACCACCACCACCACCACCACCACGAAAGGCTTAAAAGGTTTATGTCGTCTCTCACCTCAAATACTTTCTCCCGCTGAAGTATTCGTTGGTTTGGAGACAACATCAACCCGCCTCAACTCCGGTAGTGTAAGTAGCGCTTTTGACAACACGTAGCATTTACATAAGTAGTATCACATTACCGTGATTCATATACATATATCGAGCAACAATGTCCTTTAATATCTAATTCGCTCTACCTCGGAATTAATATATTTTCATATATGCTTAACCGAAGGGGAATTTTTTTCTCAATAATAGATTTACCTGTACTTGGGCGCGAACGCAGGTACATTCAAATCCAGGCACGTCAGGGAAGCTCTACCACCCCACCACCGCAAGAGGCTTAAAAGGTTTATGTCGTCTCTCACCTCAATTACTTTCTCGCGCTGAAGTATTCGTTGGTTTGGAGACAACATCAACCCGCCTCGACTCCGGTAGTGTAAGTAGCGCTTTTGACAACACGTAGCATTTACATAAGTCATATCACATTACCGTGATTCATATACATATCGAGCTACAATGTCCTTTATATCTAATTCGCTCTACCTCGGAATTAATATATTTTCATATATGCTTAACCGAAGGGAATTTTTTTCTCGATAATAGATTTACCTGTACTTGGGCGCGAACGCAGGTACATTCAAATCCAGGCACGTCAGGGAAGCTCTACCACCCCACCACCGCGAGAGGCTTAAAAGGTTTATGTCGTCTCTCACCTCAAATACTTTCTCGTGCTGAAGTATATATGAAAATATATTAATTCCGAGGTAGAGCGAATTAGATATTAAATGACATTGTAGCTCGATATATGTATATGAATCACGGTAATGTGATATGACTTATGTAAATGCTACGTGTTGGTGTTGTCAAAAGCGCTACTTACACTATCAGAGTCGAGGCGGGTTGATGTTGTCTCCAAACCAACGAATACTTCAGCGCGAGAAAGTATTTGAGGTGAGAGACGACATAAACCTTTTAAGCCTCTCGCGGTGGTGGGGTGGTAGAGCTTCCCTGACGTGCCTGGATTTGAATGTACCTGCGTTCACGCCCAAGTACAGGTAAATCTATTATGGAGAAAAATATTAATCTTCGGTTAAGCATATATGAAAATATATTAATTCCGAGGTAGAGCGAATTAGATATTAAAGGACATTGTTGCTCGATATATGTATATGAATCACGGTAATGTGATATGACTTATGTAAATGCTACGTGTTATCAAAAGCGCTACTTACACTATGGGAGTCGTGGCGGGTTGATGTTGTCTCCAAACCAACGAATACTTCAGCGGGAGAAAGTATTTGAGGTGGGAGACGACATAAACCTTTTAAGCCTCTCGCGGTGGTGGGGTGGTAGAGCTTCTCTGACGTGCCTGGATTTGAATGTACCTGCGTTCGCGCCCAAGTAGAGGTATATCTATTATCGAGAAAAAATTCCCCTTCGGTTAAGCATATATGAAAATATATTAATTCCGAGGTAGAGCAAATTAAATATTAAAGGACATTGTAGCTCGATATATGTATATGAATCACGGTAATGTGATATGACTTATGTAAATGCTACGTGTTGTCAAAAGCGCTACTTACACTACCGGAGTCGAGGCGGGTTGATGTTGTCTCCAAACCAACGAATACTTCAGGTAAATCTATTATCGAGAAAAAAATTCCCCTTCGGTTAAGCATATATGAAAATATATTAATTCCGAGGTAGAGCAAATTAGATATTAAAGGACATTGAAGCTCGATATATGTATATGAATCACTTTAATGTGATATGACTTATATATATATATATATATATAGAGGCTCAGTTAAATAAATATATAGGAGCTTCAGAAGGTGTCCATGATACAACGATTAAAAGGAATCAGGTTTATTTACAACGAAACGTTTCGCACATAAAACTTCTGTGCATCATCAGTCTGTAAAAGAGCAAAGAGACACATAAATAACATTCAATGATAAAAAGGAACTCACAAATATTAAAATGGTCTTAAAAATTAAAATCAAAGTAAAAACAAACAAAGGTAAAGAGAGAGAGAACAACCCCAAACACCAACCGTCCATAATGTAGAGAGAAGATGGAATGACTAAAAAACCAGTTGACGAAGACGACGTCAACTATGCCAGGTATAGAGTTGCTGAGGAGGTATTGCTATTGAGTGAAGGAACAAGTTTCTTAATGTATACGACTCGAGGGTAGTTAGGTGGTCAGGATTTTTTGACATAATCTATTATTTTGAATTGTTCTTTTTTTATTTCGATTTTGCAATTAGAAGCGTGGTTCCTGATATTGGAAAATTCAGGCTGTTTTATTTTCTGACCAGTACGGAAGCTGAAACCCAGATGGCTACAATATCTGACCCTCAGCAGCCTCCGAACAAGATTTTTATTAATGATGACACAATCTTTCATGGTTTTAACCGAACTATTTTTAAACAATTACTCGATCTTGCTGTGCAAGACTCTATGTTCATATTTAATAAGCGACTCTATTCGCAGGTCGATGGAGTTGACATGGGATCTCCTCTAGGCCCAATTTTTGCCAATTTTTTTATGTCGGACTTAGAATCGAAATTTTTAAACCCAGTGTGATCTCAACTTTAAACCTTCACTTTACCGTAGATACGTTGATGATACCTTTGCATTATTTCAACACCCTTGGCAATGTTTCTTTGGTTTTTTAGATTTCATTAACAATATTCATCCAAATATTAATTTTACAATGGAAGTCGAAAATGAGGGAATTTTACCTTACCTGGATTTGAAAATAACAAGAACCAATTCTGAATTTGCCACGTCCGTTTACAGAAAACGTACCTTTACAGGACTAACTAATAATTTTTATAGCTCATGTCAACGATCTTTTAAACTTAATACCATTCACACATTAGTCAATAGAGGCCCTGAAATATTCATCTTCTTGGAAGATTTTTCCATGATGAGATCACGTTTTTATTAAGCTTTTTTTCAGTCCAATTCATTCCCACAAGAAATAGTTTTTAGAATGATCAATCAAATACTTGCCAAATTTTTCATCCACCATTGCCTAATTTTGATGTTCCTAAGAAACGTTTTATGCAACTATCCCATATATGCCTGACTTCAAATTCTCGTCCAATCTCGCACGAATTATTGAACAAGAGATTCCTTGTCTCAGAGTCAAACTTATAACAAATAATCCCTGTACAATTGGCTCCTTCTTTAACTTTAAAGACCGCCTTCAGCCCTTCATGAGATCCAACGTCAATATAGAAATTTATTTGCCCTGGATGTCCGGGCTCTTACGTTGGATCGACTCGGAGGCTGCTGAGGGTCAGATATTGTAGCCATCTGGGTTTCAGCTTCCGTACTGGTCAGAAAATAAAACAGCCTGAATTTTCCAATATCAGGAACCACGCTTCTAATTGCAAAAACGAAATAAAAAAAGAACAATTCAAAATAATAGATTATGTCAAAAATCCTGACCACCTAACTACCCTCGAGTCGTTATACATTAAGAAACTTGTTCCTTCACTCAATAGCAATACCTCCTCAGCAACTCTATACCTGGCATAGTTGACGTCGTCTTCGTCAACTGGTTTTTTAGTCATTCCATCTTCTCTCTACATTATGGACGGTTGGTGTTTGGGGTTGTTCTCTCTCTCTTTACCTTTGTTTGTTTTACTTTGATTTTAATTTTTAAGACCATTTTAATATTTGTGAGTTCCTTTTTATCATTGAATGTTATTTATGTGTCTCTTTGCTCTTTTACAGACTGATGATGCACAGAAGTTTTATGTGCGAAACGTTTCGTTGTAAATAAACCTGATTCCTTTTTAATCGTTGTATCATGGACACCTTCTGAAGCTCCTATGATATAAATATATATATATATATATATATATATATATAGTATATATATATATATATATATATATATATATATATATATATATATATATATATATAAATATATAATATATATAAATATATTTATATATATATATATATATATATATATATATATATACATATATATATGTTAGCTCTGAAATCATGGTACGAGTAATTAGATTGGATTATAGAATCTAAGCAAAAGGCCAACGCTGTGACCTACGAGGTCATTCAGTGCTGAAAAGGAAATGGGCAGTAAGAAGGTCAGAAAGGCGTAAAGAAGGAAAACCTCGCTGCTGCGCTGTGAAAGAATTTTAGAGAGGGTGGAAAGTCAGATGGAAGAAAAGAGAATATGTATGGAGGTACAGAAAAAGGAATGAAAGGAGTTGCAGCTACGGGCCTTAGGAAAGGACGCTGCAAAGAACCTTAAGCAGCGCCTACAGTGCACCGCGTGAGGTGCAATAACAGTGCTACCCCATTACGGGGATGAGTACCTCTCTGGAGATCTGGAAAGTGATGAGCATCGCTGAACGGTGGGTGTCTGCCACATGACACTTATGCAAATTGGTCCTAAAAGATGCACTAGTTTCGACAATACTTTCAACTTCAAGGCCAATTTTGCTAATATCATTTTTCTAGTTTCCTCAGATGTCTGAAATAAATTAGGATGGATAAAAGACGGGAGACAGAAGAAGGGCCTTCATCGAACAAATGAACAAATGGCTCTTGACTTTTCTGGCTCTCGATGCATACCATTGTATTTGTTTCTTCTTTTCCTCTTCTCTCTCTCTCCTCTTCTCTTTCTCTCTCTCTCGTCTCTTCTCTCTCTCTTCTCTCTCTCTCTCTCTCTCTCTATACACACACACACACACACACAGATATATATAGATATAGATATATATATATATATATATATATATATATATATATATATATATACCGTATATATATATATATATATATATATATATATATATATATATATATGTATATACATATATATATATCTATATATATATCTCATATATAGCTATATCTATAGATATATATATGTATGTATATGTATACCGTGTATATATATATATACATACTATATATATATATATACATATATATACTATATCCGTATATATATATATATAATATATACGTATAGTAGGCTGTACATCTATATGTATATACTATCATATATATATCTATATAGATATATATATAATATAGTGATATATACAGTAGATACATACAGTACCTCTACATCCCCCCCCCATCCATCTATATAATACATATATATATATATATATATATATATATATATATATAATATACCTAGGTATATACATACACACACACATATATATATCTATATATATATATAATATATATATACTATATATTATCGTATGTATATATGTATGAATTGATAGATGTATAACCCAAAAAGATAATTTCCTGGTTTTCTGGCGAACTCTGAGCAGCAACTAAGACTCAGTTACTTTGGTTTATCAGTAAAATTAGAACCATTTGCAGTCCTTGAAACATTCCATTTTTACCTGTAAGTCAAAATTGCATAAAAGAAACTGATAAGATAAAAGAAAATCTCTGGCGGCTGAGAAACTTTTGGATATTCTTCTTACCCGGTTTTGACTTTTAGGGAAATGCTGTCTTAGTTGTCTCAATACTTATCCGTAAATACTGAGTCCCGATTCTTTAACTGATTGTGTATGAAATATGCCAAGAAAGCAGAGTTAGATAAAAAAAAAATGATCAATTGGAGGGCTACTGTTCAGCGAAAGGGCTTTGCAATGAGTATCCCACAATAAATCACATTTCCATATGGTACATGTAGGGAAAGGTAGTAAGTTCTTACAACGCTGATCTTGGGATGACTCTCGTTATTTTTAACTTTAGTTCCGAAACGACTGACATCAGAGAATCTTACACTGACACGATTCCTTCTTCTGTCCCGCAGGTTGGGCAGCTGTTCTCCTCCATAGGCAAGCACTGGGGCTGGGAGATCCTGGGCATCATCTACGAGGAGAACGACAGTGACAAGGGCCACTCCGTCTGCTACTTCACCCTGGCTTCCATCTACACCACTTTCCACAACCGGCCATACTTCGAGAAGTTCCGAAGGAGCGCCACCGAGTTCGACGATCTGCTCATCAGGTTCAAAGACAAAGCTCGGAGTAAGTATTGTCAGATGTACATTTTTTCCCCATTTTGTAGTCGACTGTTCCTAAAGGTAATTCAGCCAACAGGTGGTCACTGGTGTTATAAATCAATGAACACGCTCTTGGGGAGAGACCTAGAGAGTCTTAGTAAACAAATGACGCGTTAAATAAGAACAAGGTGTGATCCGACCTCCAGCTTACTCGGGGCTCGTACTAAAATCTACGGTCAAGTAGAGTGTTGTTTCACCAACAAAAAATTAAAATAAATGTACTTCATTTTATTAGAAATGATTCTTCTATAATATTTAATATAATTTTTACATGTGTTCATTCAGCGCCTCAGTGGCGTGGTTGGTGTGGTGTTTGCTTCTCACCTCGGTGGTCGCGGGTTCGATTCTCGGCCATTCCATTGAGGAGTGAGAGATGTGTATTTCTGGTGATAGAAGTTCACTCTCGACGTGGTTCGGAAGTCACGTAAAGCCGTTGGTCCCGTTGCTGAATAACCACTGGTTCCATGCAACGTAAAAACACCATACAAACAAACAAACAAACAAACACATGTTCATTCTAATCAATAAGTCATAAAAATCCTACCCTCAAATTCCTGTATCTTTAACTCAAAGCGGAACCCCTTCGGAACCTTTTAGGCCTTCCTACACCGTACCCCCCCCCCCCCCCACCAACAAGAACACCAACTAAGTAGTTTGTAGGCTTACTCTCCGAGTAAGCGGAAATCTTTGGGGGAGATGATTATCAAAACATCACCATCTATCCTCTAGATCTCAGGGAAGCACAAACGAGGCACCTAAGAAATAGGGCAAGATGTTTTTTTTTTTTTTTTGTCATTGCACCTTCGCTTATAAACCCACAGGTCTAAAGAAGTGATTGGCTTTCGTCTTTTGGCGTCGACTACCGTCTGGAAAATAAATCTTGGTATATATAATTACCAAGAAATATCAAAGGGATAAATGGCAGTGTTTATGAGCCGAGAAAGTCGTCATCTGGCAGTGGCATTCAAAGGACGGAATCGCTTTACCATTCAGGTTTCTCCTTGGGCGAGGCAATCCGCTTATGTTCTTCTAAGGTTGACCTCATCCCTAACGCTCCTCAACTTTTAAGAAAACATCATTCCTCTTCAAATATTCTCTATATCTTTACAATTTATGTTATAGTTTCCGATGAAGAATTGATTTTTAACCTTTTAACCTCTCTCTCTCTCTCTCTCTCTCTCTCTCTCTCTCTCTCTCTTTACACCAAGACCTTTATTTGATCACCTATTCTATCGTTCTTCCAACTTTTTCCCGCTCCTCCTCACTTACAACAGTCTCCCCATCCCCCCTCACCCGAACTCCCTCCTCACACCCCCCCCGGCCCTCACCTGACCTATCAAGAAACTTATCCACATCTCCCCGAACAGCCCCACCCCCATCCCCGCCCCCCCCCCCCCCACACACCCCCGGGCTCCTGATTAATCTTACTACAAAGAATTGCTGAGAGCCATGGTCCTTGCGAAGGGATTACCTCGATATTACTTTCTCATTACTTATCACAAGACCACCCTCTTTCTTAAAAGAGAGAGAGAGAGAGAGAGAGAGAGAGAGAGAGAGAGAGAGGCGATCAGCCATCTGTTAGACAACATAAAGATGCTTGAACATTGAACATTATAAACAAAAATAGAATATATCAATAAAAATACAACGTTCACCTCGAAGTATGTAGCTCATGGGTATTTTGCCCGCATAGGATAAGGGTGAAAAATATACGTCATACCCCAATCAACATTTGACTACAGGCATCATCTATACATTGAACGAAAGCAAAAATAGTCATTGTAACCAATGCCTTGTGCACATTCCGTATAGTAGGCACTTACATTCATGCGATGTCCTGTGCACACGAGCAAATAAGACCTACTGGAAAGCAATTTGTCCAGGCAATCATTTTCCTTTACACGAAGGATGATTAGTAACTTGAGTAAGTGGTAATAACTCCCCGAAAACGAGGGACCTGGAGTTCTGGTAATCAGGACAAAGAAAAACATGATGACCAGAGAAGAAAGGGGCCGGGGGGGGGGGGGGGGGGCCGGGGGGGGGGGGGCCGGGGGAATGGTATGAAGCATGAAAGTTTAAGATTAATAATGCAAACAGAAATAAATTTATACCTCACGACAGGATTAAAGTAAGAACCCATCGGTTGAGAACTGGGTCAGTAGTCATGAATGGGACTGAAACGTAGTAGGCAACCAAGCTGTTCCCAGCACTTAGTCCTTTTTCACCATGACAGCATTTAAATATTTTTGTCCATTGTTTTCAGTGGTTCATAAATTTTTTTAGAGGGCTTCATTAATTTTTTTATCACCACTGCTTATTATACTTTTCCATGAGTTATCTTTCTAACGGCACACATTACTCAAGATAAGGATATTTTGGAAATTGACGGGCAATAAGTCCACCAAAGTATTCTAATCCACCTTTTTTTGCTGCTTCCTGAAGTTGTTTCAGCCCCTTGCAAATTTTCAGTTAAGCTTTTTTATTTTCCTTTTGCACCGAAATTGTCTGATACACAAAACATTATGGCCGAAAGACTCAATTGACGTTGTTGTGACTCGTCGTCGTTACTTTATGAAAAAGTTTGCATATCAAGCAAAGAATAAAATGTCCCAACAGTTATGTTCCTATCTCCTTTGCAATTGTCGTTTACTTTATACTTTGATCGCATGAGAGAACTATCTTTCCCAAAAAGATGACACCCTTACTTCACTGCATCTGTCGATGGGTGCTGCTCAAGTCCGTCTTGATTTAGTTTATATTTTAATTCATATGATATTTAGAATTTGTCTTTTACTGTTTGTAGTAATTTGGGCCAAGACTGAGGAGAGTATTAATGACTTTTGAAATGGGTAAAGACCTTCACTTCCTACAACCTTCATTGATTTTGCCATTTCTGCCATTCGCTTAAGAATTTCGTCTTGGTTTGGCATGTTCAACCCATATGCATTCCTAGATTTTTTTTTTATCCTATGGCACTCGAGAATTGAAGACGTCAAACCAGGAATCTGCAAATGAAATGAACTGACTTGTGGTTTCGCAGTCTATGTTGTCTTGAAATAATCGTTTGTTTCCAAAATATCTGAAGGATTTCGCAGTGGTTTCTGAAATCAATTGCACAGCTGATTGGACACTCATACATTGAAGATCTTGGATGGATGTGCACTATATGCTTCTCTGACTGACAGTTTCTGTGAGGTTCTCAGATGGCTTTCGCTCCTCATTTAAGTTCCTTTACGGATCCGCTTTTTACATAATTGCCGTCACTTAATTTGGATATTTTGTAATGAACAGTTTCAGTTTTCCAGTTTACAATTGATAAAAGGAAGAGCTTTGCACTGAACATCAGCTTTATTTGCAAACAAATGGCTGACCCTGCCATTAACAGTGCCTTTGAATCCGGCCTAGGCCTATCTGACGTCATAATTCGACGAAAAGTTTACCTGCGCAAGAGAGGATAGGTTTTGGGTGGCTGGTGGGTTGACATGGTATTCTATAGACGGGGCTGGGTCCTTCCCTGAAGATACGGGACGCCACATCTTTAGAAAATAACCATAGAATCTTCCTGAAAATAGTGTCATTGTGTGTCCCACACCCTAAATACCTTTTAAGCTTCACCATCTTCACCTTTTCTAGCGGATGACAAAAAAACCGGGGCTGGTGCAATAGTAGTATACGTCTCGGGAATTTGCTATCCGGGCAAGCTGCACATCTCGCAAAACTTTGAAGTTTGAACCCACTGATTGCGTTTAATTCGTACATTACCGTTTTTAGGTGTATATAAGCAAGACATAAATAGTTTTAAATGCTTTTATTAACCTTATTATATTCAGTAGATGAAACCTATTCATAAGGAAGAAGCCCACAGAGGCCATTGACAGGAAATTCAAGCTTCCAGAGAATATGGTGTTCGTTAGGAAGGAGTAAGACAGGGTAAAGGTATTTACAGATAGAAGAGCTGCCACTTTTTAAATGAGAAAAAATAAACGGATGAAAAAACATGTTCCCTCCAGCAACTGCACTTCATTCAGCCTAGAAAAACCAACAAACTGAACAGCGTACTAATGATTTTTCTCAACAGTGATGTTCGAAGTGAAGTGAATGTATCCTCAGAAAATATTGGATGCTGTTTTGTTATAGTATATATATATATATATATATATATATATATATATATATATATATATATATATATAAGCTGTACTAGAAATAACTGTATCCCTGCAATAGTGTCAGTTTTGAAATGGTTTAACTCCAAATGCTATAACTATGATAAAGTAATATTTCAAACAGCTCCGTCAATATAGCAGTGAAACATTATAATCAAGGTTTTTATTGGAGAGAAAGAATGAGTGATTGTTTTACGAGCATTTACAAGAAATAAGAAAAACCTGTTACATATATTATTTGATATTAAGAGTAATATGGGAGTAGGTTATCTGAATATTCTACATAAAATCAGATTTTCATTTACATTATTAAAGGCCAGGCGTTTCTATGTAGTTTAAACTAAATAGAAACATACGGTTTTAAAGATGTAAACAAAAATATGATTTTATATGGAACATTCAAATTACCGACACCCTTTCTCTTAATCATCAACGGTCACATGTAACGTGAACGGAAGGCATTCATTAAATAACCAGAGATTATGAATATATATGAGGGTTTTCAAAGGAGAGCACTTTCTGTCGGTCGGCCATACAAAAGCAAGCTGGTATGAACCAAACCGACCCTCTACCATTTATCACATTTGGTTCTGGGTCTTTAGACGCCAATTGTACAAGTGAAAGAAAGAAAGAAAGAAAGAAAGAAAGAAAGAAGAATAAGAAGAAGAAAAGGTTTTCATCGCCACTCATCGATTCGGCTTCGCTTTCAGGAAGAACACAGCCATCGATCTCCACTTTGCACGTGATGCTGCTCCTTCAGGTCTCCGCTGTTGGTGCTTCCTGGAAGCACTGAAAATGGCCCTTCGTCTCAGATGAGAGAGAGAGAGAGAGAGAGAGAGAAAAGAGCAGCTGCACTTATCTGAGTTTGTATATGTGTGTGTGTGTGAGAGAGAGAGAGAGAGAAAGAGAAAGAGTTCATTAAAATATTCAACAACGAAAAAACCTGAGTAAGGATTAAACGAAATCATACGAGAGAGAGAGAGAGAGAGAGAGAGAGAGAGAGAGAGAGAGAGAGAACTTTTCATGATAGCAGAGGACTGAGGAAGCATGAGTATAGTGGATGACCCAGAAAATCTACAAAATCCCCATTGGATATAAGTCTTAGTTCTAAAGCGACAAACCCCCTGCCCCCCCAAAAGCGAATGAATAGTAGGAAATTCATGCTATGTATATCTTTGATCCGCAGGGCTTCAGCAATTCATGAAAGACTTCACAGATAATTATGTATATGTTTTTCTCTGGTTCTTTGTTATCAAAGCGTAAAAGACACAGACTGATCCGCTTTCGGCACAAAAGATAGTCTAGTACGAGTCGAGTAGGGTATGACGTAGCGCACACGGAGCGTGCTAAAATCTACGGTCAAGTAGAGCATTGTTTCACCAACGAAAATTAAAATAAATACGCTTTATTGTATTGGAAATAATTTTTCTGTACAGTTTAACATGCATATTACTTAGTTTTGACTTTTTCACTCCAATACATAAATCACAAACATCCTATCCTAAAACTCTTGCATCTTTAACTCAACGCGAAACGCCCTATTCAGACCATTTTAGGCTTTCCCATCCCCCAACAAGAACAACAACAACAAAGTAGTTTGTCCGGAAAATCTGAAATGGAAGTGTTTGCGAGAAAGCACCGCAAACATGTTTTTCAAAAAATAATTTTGGAGACATTTCGATTTTCTATTACAAGCATGTATAACGCGTCTAACGTCTTTTCCTGTGGAGCAAATATTAAATACAGTTGAAAATTACTCCTAATGCCCTTAGCAAAACTGTTAAACTGGTTGCTTTAAAGGAACGTTAGCAGTTTGAATAATAATTGTGTGTGTGTGTGTGTGTGTGTGTGAGAGAGAGAGAGAGAGGGGACAAGAAGCAGTTACACGAAAGTCTAGGATCTCTAAGCAATTAGATGGATGATTGTCAGCGTCAGCATGATGCTATTGGCAAGTCCTCTCCTGGGCAAGAAGGTCATATCGGGCCCTGTGTCGCACACGCCAACCAGTTTTGAGAATGCTGCGACAAAGCATGTAAGAGGGAGAATTCGGTTTTAATTGAGCAACAGAGTGATATATGTCAAGTTGAAAGTGCGCGGCAAAAGAAAGGCTTACGCCAAGATAGAAGTGTCCACGATAGAAGGGCACTTGACAGGAAAAAGTTACCTAAGAAAAAATAATGGAAACTCTTCACAGTGGACGTCATGCGGGGAGAGGAAAATATATCATAAATTAGGTATGTGACAAGGGAAGGTTTTTCGTTTCAATAAAAAAAAAGGCAGTAAACGAGAAATGCTCAATGATGGTATTTATCAAGGGTAGAGTTTTTTGAAAAGAAAAATGCTGTGTGGCAGGAGGGGAGGTTGCATAGAAAAAATACACGTTAAGAACCCTTTAACAGTAAAGGCATTCGCCTTAGGGCAAAGTACTTAATAGCTGGGAAGACTATTTTGGAAGTTTTGAATAATTTTTATTATATTTAGCAAAGATTTGAGCCACATTTATTATATAAATATATATATATATATATATATATATATATATATATATATATATATATATATATATATATATATATATATATATATATATATATATATATATATATATATAGTATATATTTTAAATGCAAAAGGTTGATCACGATTTATTTCTATTGGTTTCATCTATCAGCAGTCTTCATATTAGACGTTCATATTTGAACACGCAATTTTACTACTAGCATGTTGTCATTCACTTCAGCATTACTAATCTTTTCAGTTTATATTTTTCATCTTCATGACGGCCCTGAATAATCCTGATGGGTTGCGGCGCTTGCTCTTTCTTCAGGACCTGAATTTCTTAATCAATCAATCAACAGGAAACAAAAACAAAAAAGGAAAAAAATTGAATAAAATAGGAAATAAAAAAAAAGTTGCGGCTGTCGTCCGAAACCACAGGAGAAAAGGAAGGGGTTCCGGACACAATGACGAAGAGGGAATATTGCTCCAAATAAAGCTGTATATTCAACTGTATTGGGTTTACTTATACTTCGTAATACTGTTAATGATTACGATGACAGCGAGGATAATCATAATCACGATGATGTCATTCTTAACGACAAAAACGTATCAACTAATGCGTGGAACTTCATGAAATCGATGCGTAAATAGAACAATATACTTCGTGAATGAAAAACGAAAGACATGACAAACAACTCACGAGTTGCCGTGTTAGGGCATTTTTTTTTTTTATCATCATTATTTCATGATAATGTGTCTTCACTCTCTGGGAACGCACGAAGGGTCATTACGTAAACTCCACAAGCAAACTTGTGCAGGATGAAACGCACATCGAATTTGTTTTGTTTCTGTTGATTCAGCCAGGTCAGGTGTGTTTGTTATCGATGTGACAATCTTTCATCGGAGGCAAATCATTTTCAAATAAAGTAAAATCCTTCAGTGATAAGGCCATTTTCATCTTTCATTGTATTTTCGCTTACTCGGGGAGTAAGCCTAGAAACTACTTTTTTTTTTTTTTTTTTTTTTTTTTTTTTTTTTAGAGCCTAAAAAGGTCAGAAAAAAGTGTTTCGCGTTGACTTAAAGATACAGGAATTTTAGGATAAGACAGTCACGATTTATTTATGAGAATGCAAATGTAAACAATAAATAATGTACATGATAAACAGTACGGAACAATTATTTCTAATAAAATACAGCGCATTTAATTTCACTCGGTAAAACAGCGCTCTATTTGACCGTAGATTTTAGAACGTGGCCCGAGTAAGATGGGGGTCGCTTATCAATTTTGGGTTTTCCAACTTGAAGACGTTGTTCTTGGCACATCTTTGAAAAATCAAACCACAGGACAAATCATTCGCTCTAGCTTTCGCTCGAGAGTCAGAAACTTGAAAGTTGAAACTATATTTAGTCTTCCTTTATTTATTTGTTCGCGTTTTCATCACTGGTTCACGTGTTAAAACCACTTTCTCCACTTCCGTA
The DNA here is from genome assembly GCF_015104395.2 of Macrobrachium nipponense. Classification (NCBI taxonomy): domain Eukaryota; kingdom Metazoa; phylum Arthropoda; class Malacostraca; order Decapoda; family Palaemonidae; genus Macrobrachium; species Macrobrachium nipponense. The sequence goes on from NC_087200.1 coordinate 55,815,491, forward strand.
TTTATTTCATTGTTTCTTTTCTTATAATTTTTATATATTTTCGTTTTTTCGGTTATATTTCAATCATGAAAAGGTGTTTTTTTCCTGATTCAGTTTTCCCTTTTTATTTTGTTAAAATTCTTCTCTTTCTCTCTCTCATATCTTTAATATCCATAAAAAAAAAAAATCCAAGAAAAATCTGAATCCAAACCTCAAAAGCGACTCCCTTCATCAGAGTGAGCTTTGCGAAGATGCTTAGCCTTGCGCCGAAAATTGGGTGTCGGCTCCGCATTCAGTGCTCAAATACGCCAAGCTCTCTCTCTCTCTCTCTCTCTCTCTCTCTCTCGGGACCCCTAGCTAAATGACACATCTTCTCTAAGAAAAGCATGATTGCAGCTCACATTCTGTGGAAAACCATCCACCCTTCAATCATCAAACATACTAAATTGCAGCCCTCTAGCCGAAGTAGTTTTGATTTTATTTACGGTTAAAGTTAGCCATGATCGTGCGTCTGGCAACGCAATAGGCTGCGGCTGAAAGTTTCATGGAAGGTTGCTCGTACAGCATTATACGCTATATGGGGAAACTCGTTTGCACCGAAGAAACTTCGGCGCATTTTTTACTTGTTTCTTTACCCCTTAATTCCTGGCCTGTATTAAAGCATTCGGACTAGAAGGTGTCAACAATATACTGCAGCCCGACATAGCTGACAAGCAAATGTCTAGAGAAATCAGGTCCTATCACCTTGCACCGTAGACACATTCCCGAACTGCAACCGAGTACCGGACCTTCCCTGGAAAAGCGGGAAGCCATATCTTTAAAACTAACCATAGAATCTTCTTGAAAATAATGTCTTTATGTTTCCCTCATCCCAATTGCTCGTAGAATATTCTCATGATCTAACCTAACCCAGCTTAACCTTGGGGGTTTGTACAATACTACTATACATATCGGGAATTTGAGCACCTTAAAAGGTCGTCTTGTTGGAGAAAGTAGACAATTCATTGCCATTTCGCTCTTCTACGTCTTACATTAAATTCTCTTCTTTTCATAATGAGGAAAGGTCAGTTAGTCCTGTGATAATACCTACAATATTCCTTTCTCACTTTCGCCAATTATTTTCTTTATTTATCTTTTTCTTTGTAAGTGAGATTTTGATTGCTATGCAGACATATCTGCAGACCTGTCTCTGTATGTATGTATGTATGTATAAGATGGCCTAAAGGTGGCCAGCCTCTAAATCTGTAATCTTAAAGAATTCTAGCATTTGTCACGGAAGGAGAGACTCTGTGAAATTATGGCAAATGATAAAGGTGAAAGTAGCCAAAAGATGAAAAGGTGAACAAATATGTTTGTTTTTGTTACGTGCTCCGAATCCACAGTAATTCCATTGCAGGCTCACAGAATGATGCATTGTTTGTTCTCTGTGGAAATACTTTGACGACTGCAGAGGTAAATCATATAGAGTTGATTTTATCCCCTAATACGCTATGGATAGCGTTCAGGCTGACAGTCATATTCCATTTCTAGGAAATGGTTGCTCCCCCGAAAGGATGACTCATTTTTACCCGGTGATGGAGTCAGAAAAATGGGTGTCACTTTAAGCCGAATAGGGTGAGCCTTAAAGGAAGGCCTTCTGGGATAGGAATGAAGAGTGCAATCCGTTATGTCATTTTCTCTGAATCGGGGAGTAAGCCTACAAATTACTTTGTTGCTTTTGTTGTTGGGAGGGTGGGAAAGGTCTATGGAAGAGCCTAAAGAGGTCTGAAAAAGGAATTTTAGGATAGGATATTTATGAGTAATGTATTGGAATGAAAATGTAGAGAATAAATAATTTGCAAGTTAAACAGTACAGAAACTTTATTTCTGATAAAATAGAAAGTCTTTGTTTTAATTTTCGTTGGTGAAACAACGCTCTATTTGCCGTAGATTTGAGCACGTTTTGATATATGTTAAAAGTTAGGAATATAATGTTTACAACTTATGCATGAGGGGGAAATCCTGCAAGTGTCTCGCGTAAGCTGGAGGTCGGATCACGCCTTGTTTTAATTTCTGACGGTTTCACAATTAGCTTCTCCGCATTATCCGGTGCTATTGGGAAAATTCCAAGACATCTCTCACTATTACTCTCCTTTACATCAATCAACCTCACTTTTCTAAAATGAACCGCTGATCAGGCACCTAGGAAAGAAACTCAACCTCCTTCCCATGGCTCATTTTAACCTCATATCCCAGGTTCAGAGGTAAGTCATACCCTGTGTGGTTAGACCTAACGTCATTTATTACTCTTGAATACTTATTAAGAATTTCATAAAATCTTTCAAGAAAAAAAAAAAAGATTCACCCGCTAAAGTCTAAACACTCAAGGCCAAAAACGCTGCGTTAAAGCTGATATCTCAGCCAAGTCAAACACATAGAACTTCTGAAAGGCCAAGATTCCTTCTTAGGTTGAAAGGTAATTTCCTTAACAGGGGATACGCTGGAACGACGAATGTCACAAGTATTGTCTACAATCTTAGACAATTGTCTAAGGGAACGCCACCTAAAGAGTCACTTTAAACACCACCAAAAAAAAAAAAAGAAAAAAAAAACAATATGCGTGCACATCTCGTATACTAAAATGGATATTTGCAAAATTACACGCTCGTATAAAGACAACCTGAAAGTATTGTAAAATTTAACAAGTTATGAATGGTTAATTATTTCCAACCAACTTTAATATAGCTTCGTAACTTCCTGGCAAGATAGGTTCATGATATTATATATAATAATAAAATATGACTGGTTCACTCGCATCGGTTTAACACCAGGTTTGATTCGATGATCAAAATAATGGAGGCCATTCAAGTTTTCTTATTCAGAAATATTAAGTATATATATATATATATATATATATATATATATATATATACATATATATATATATATATATATATATATATATATATATATATATATATATATATATATATATTATCATACATTACCACAGGTGACAATATAAGAGATGGGGTGTAGGTCGTGGTAAGTTTCGACCTTATTTCCAAGCCATGGACAAAAGACTGGTAATAGTGTCAGAATCACAATGCATACTCTGGGACACTACCGAAAACCTGTCAGATGAGGATTTGTAGCTCCCTTCAGTCCCCCCCCCCCCCCCCACTGTATGTTTTTGGTTATTGCACCTTGGGAGTATATTATTATTTCTACCACTATAGCCCTAATGAGTTTTGAAGCCACTCCTCCTTTGACACTTTTCAATGGTGGATCTGTAGTCTGAAACAGTTGTGTTGTTCATTATTTCTGTCTTGTAGTACATATATTGTAAATTCGACATTATATATATTATATATATATATATATACTATTATATATATATATATATATATATATATATATATACATATATATATATACTATATACTATATATATATATATATATATATATATATATATATATATATATATATATATATGTGTGTGTGTGTGTGTGTGTGTTTGTGCGTGTGTGTGTATTGTTATGAACCAACTTGGTTCTCCAGGTTCTTAAGAATAAAACAAAGGAAAAGGGACTGGATTAACTGGCAGCAGCTGAAACAAATCCGGAGGAAGGAGAGTAACAAAAACAAATACGAAAATAACCTTAAAACTAATATATTACAGTTTGATATTTACATATTATGTACAAGTGAGCCAAGGTGTAGAGACATTAAAAGTAAATCATCATTACCAATAATTGAATAAACAGTCTGTCAAATACATGAAAAGATATGTCGTTGATAGTTACTTTACCAAAATTATCATTGAAGTACAATAACATCACACAAGTAGAAAAACTTACTTGAGTCAGAATCAAGAATTTTGACTAACCAATAAACAGCTACATCTCAAAAAGTCAGGCAGCATAAACATTAACAATATGAAACTGCACAAACATCACAAACAATCATTAAGCAACATAATAAACAAATTAACAATACTCAGGCAGCATTAATAATGACACCAAATGATTAACAGGCATTATACAAATACAACAAAATCGCAGTTCAAAACACAACACCCAAACGGTATATCAAATTACTCAGGGCAGCAAAATACATCACACCGAAAAAACCATCTCCTTAGAGGTGAAGAGACACACACCACTATCTAACACAAAACTAGACAGCCCAATGGGGCTGCCCTCAAAACAAAGTCGCCATGATAGAAGATGTCCTTGCACCAGAAATCGCCATCCAGACGACGAAAACACAAGCTGCTGCTCCTGCTACTGCTGCTGCTGCTGCTCTGCTGCTACTGCCGCTGCTGCTACTGCTACTGCGGCTCCATGCTGTACACTGGCTGGCCCTCAGGCAATCATGTCCGAGGCTCTGCTGCTGAGACCCTGACTGCCTCTGACTGACTCCCTGCTGTCTAAACCTTGACTGCCGCTAACAAAGCGAACACAACCGAAGTTACCTCAAGACACAAAGCAAGCACCACTGGGCAAGGAGAGCGCCACCATAACAAGGTAACAATCGTGAAAGACACTCCCAAGGAAATAAACAATCGCTAACCCTTACAATATATATATATATATATATATATATATAGATAGATAGATAGATATATATAGATATATATATCTATCTATATCTATATATATATATATATATATATATATATATATATATATATATATATATATATATATGTATCTGTATATATATTCGTATATATATATATATATATATGCATATACATACATACATGTATGTATGTATGGTGCATCACTATACTGTAACCGAAAATAATGAGTAAAAAGCCACAATAAGTAATATTAGAGACTGTATATTCCCAAAACACCAAAAAGGTTAAAAGAAAAGAGCTTCCCATCGTTTGTGCAACGGTCGAAAGCTCCTTTTTGTTTTTTGTTTTTTGTATTTTGGAAAAATTCAGTCTCATATACATTTTTGTGGCCTTTTACTAACACACACAAACCTGTATATATATATATATTATATAGTATATATATATATATATATATATATATTTATATATATGTATATAATATATATATATATATATATATATATAATCATATGTGTGTGTGTACTAAAAATATTATTAATACATTCTTAAAAGAAAACGTTTGGTCAAGATGGAATGATCTATGCGTCTGTCTTATGCCTTTACATTTTGTATATTTTACAGCCCTGTTTCCAAACGCTATTCCCACTCAGTCTTGTATCCTCTGCAAAGACCATTTTTTATTCAGCAGCAGTTTTAATTCTACCGAGAGTAAGCCGATTTAACACCGCTGGCTTTGAGATTTAGCGCACCTGCCTCGCTGTATATACATTATTCTATTTCATAAATGAATATGTCGTGGAACTTGGATATTTCAGACAGAGTTTTATAGTTTTATACGCAGTGTTTTAACTGCAATTTTATTTTCTACACGTCATTTGTCAGCGACACGCGATGTCAATAAATGCTTAGAAATATGATAGGTGTTGTGCAACCACTTTCGTTTCTCTCTCCAAACGGGCAGCCGAATCCAGCTTCTGGATCCTCGGTTTTAGGAGATTTCTTCACAAAATACCTTGAACCAACTGACCAATTACCTAACTCACAAAATGCCAGTATTTCCTCTATTTTTTTCTTGTTCAAATTAGACATATACCTGTGAACCTTGGTATATTAGTCGAGTTTCTTTTTACACCTGAGATTTATCTGTTTTACAGTGCGATTGTTCTTCTTTATATTAGGTCAAGTTTGCTTTGTCGGTTACTGACCTGTTTCGACTTGTTCTGTGTGGATGAGTTCACATTTGAATACAAATAATTATGATATGAATTTAGCTTACTAACTGTCGTACTTTCTTCCATTCTACATCTTTCAGAATCAGATTAAAGGTTAAATCCTTACAGATCTTGTTGTTGGCGTCTATAGCGGTGCCAGACGCACGGTCATGGCCAAATTTAGCCTCAAGTAAAATAAAAAAAAAAACAATGCTGAGGCTAGAAGGCTGAAATTGGGTGTGTTTGATGATTGGAGGGTGGATGACCAACATACGAACTTGCAGGCCTCTAGACTCCTCCTCCTTCTCGGCAGCTTTCAAGATCTGAGCACGGGCAAGAAAAGGTGCGAACGTACAGATAAACAGCCGTCTTATTAGTTTTCGTTTACAGAAAGCTCGAAACAAAATATACAGCGATTGTTGAATTTCTTGTTGTTTAAATGTTGTGTGATTAATTTTAAGATTCCGGATGCCGTGTTTTTTTACGTGAGCATGAACAACACATTTATTGACCTTGCGAGGCATAAAGAGTGAACATGCAATGCTCAGTCAACCTGTGATGACATTTGAAATTCCCAGCGTTATTGTTGATGGCTAATTCACTTTTAATAAGCAAATCAGACCTGTCACTTCTTCCGTTGCACAATGATCAGCATCGTGAGAAAATCACTGAAGACTTTTGGGCTGTTCTTAAGTTGGGTATTCAGTAACTGCCTTGCATTTTAAACATGGATAAAAAATTTGTGTTCAGTTAAATTCACCATCCTAGATCTTAATAATTAATTTCTGGCACTTGCGTTTTAGTTCAGGATATTGTTCTTGTTGTTGTGAGTATCTCTCTAGCTCATACTTTGTGGTATTCAGGCCTTCCCCAACCATACCATGTAAAGATCCCCGTAGGGGGCTAATGCCGTCAGTGAACCTCACCCAGTGCACTGTGGGCATTGCTAAAGGTTCTTTGCAGTGTCACTTCGGGCCTTAGCTGCATCACCTTTCATTCCTTTTACTGGACTTCCATTCATTGTCTCTCTTTTCCATTTTGCTCTCTTTCCTCTCTTAACAATTTGAGTTTTTCCTCCTATCATTACCTTTCAATACCTACCCACTCTCAATTTCGTCTTCAGCGCTGAATAACCTCTTAGGTCCCAGTGCTTGACCTTTGGCCTCAAAACCATACTCCGCTCCTATACCAGGCATGATGTAGTACTAAATATGCAGTTATTTCTGAGTTTCACCTTTTCCTTAGGTGAGGTCCGATAAGATGTCTAGTTTTCTGAAGCTTTTATTTCTGCTGTGATCGTTCATCTGGTAACGATATAGGACAGGCCACCACCAGCCCAGATTAAAGGTTCATGGGCCGCAGCTCATACAGCATTATACCGAGACCACATGAAGATAGATCTATTTTTGGTG
>NC_087200.1:55823165-55860665 GCF_015104395.2 Macrobrachium nipponense
GTTTTGTAATGATTGACCTCCCTCCTTATCCCTCAAAACCCCTTCTCTTTCTCGTCTTTTCTTTCATTTTCCTTTAAATCTGGGCGGGAATTTTTCTCACAGATGCAAGGAGGGCGTGGAGGGAAGGACCTACTTTTAGAGGGGGCGTGGTCATAAAAAGGTTGAGAACCACTGAGCTAGAGTATTCATTGTGGCTGTTTCATGTTTCGTTTTATTTTATTCCATAATGTAGCTCTGAGTGTTTTAAAATCAGACAAAACCGTTCCCATGACGATGGTTTGTTTACAGCAGACGACGCACTCTGTTAAAAAAACAAAATAGCCTTTCAATTATATTCTAAACGATCCTCATATGCTATTTTTTCATTGTGAACAGATGCTGGCCTTCAAAGCCAGCCAATTGTTACTGAAAGCTTTCTGTAGGACTGGAAATATTTCTCACATGTTAGTCGCTTCTTCTGTTTTGTTATTTCTTTAAATGCTTATTGAATTACTGGTCTCATAGTCCTTGAATACTGGACACTGAACCTAGAGACAAAAAACAGATTTGATGGGTAATTGGGCACCTGTGATTCATATCAAAAGGCAGCGAGAATATCTCCCCTCCCCCCACCCCATAACGCGACAAACTAAAAATGAAGTTCTTTGATCGGCTCTGCGCTTAAATCCCCTTTTGGCTTCGAGGGGAAAAATGTAACAATACCCTCTGATTGGGATGTTTTTCCTGCGCGGGATTACAAGTCTTTTTACCGACTGCCTCGAATATTTCCTTCTGCTCTCCCGAGAGCGACACAAAATTCCTCGTTAGAGACATTTTTATGACCCGAAAGGGAAAAATAAAAACTTGTACAATGAGGCTGAAAACGTTCTGTTTCGTCTCAGAGTTGGTGTGACGTTTGATGAAGTCAATCAGATTTCCACACAGAAGAGCTGATATTGGTTCTCTCTTTCTCTCTCTCTGTTTTTCTCTCCCTCAGTCGCTATTCATTTGTGAGCTGTGCTGATCACTGACATTTTCCTTTTGATTGGCTGATTCTAGAAGTTCAAGTCCTTTTAGTTTCATAAAGAGGATTTTGCGAGGGTAGAGAGAGATCCAGATGACAAGCTGCTGTGTCCAGTCACTAGAATACACACACACACGCACACACACATATATATATATATATATATATATATATATATATATATATATATATACATATAGATATGTGTGTGTGTGTGTGTTGTGCGTGTGTGTATTCTAAGCAAGCACACACACACACACACACACACACACATACATTATATATATATATATATATATATATATATATGTGTGTGTGTGTGTGTGTGTGTGTGTGTGTGTGTGTGTGTGTGTGTGTGTGTGTGTGCTTGCTTAGGAATATGGGCCTTGGCCGTCCGAGGTTTTTACGTCCCATGACCTGGGCCCTTTATTGCCAAAATAGAGAGCGAAAGATTTAGCGCTAGGTATTAAGTTCGTGCGGAGGAGGTGTTAAGGAAAACAATGTATGATAGTTTGACTTATTTAAGGAGAGAAACCTGGGCACTACGGGACTTTATGAGTTAGTGGTGAAAGGGAAGCGTCTGTTGAGACTGAAAGGCTATGAGAGAAGAAGAACAAGGGGTAAGTAAGAGGTCATGTTAGTTTGAATAATGGGCCGGTGTACCAGGACAGGCTGAACACCTCACATACCAGCGAGTTTGACCCAACTTCTTGACCTACCAGGGACTCAGTATGTAGCATTTCATTCCAGTTAACCAAGCTGAGTGAATATGATCCAACCCAGGGCTCTCAAATGAATAGCAAGGGTGCTATTACAGACGTGACTGTTTACTTATCATTTCCATCACATTAACTCAGTGGTGACAGTTCGAATAAAATGCAGTTTATTAAGTCGCTGGTGGGTCACTGGTTTGTAGGTTGTGTAAGTCTGGCCAGGTTATGCCTCAGGCACAGTAGTAATACTTCGGTTTCAGAAGTATTTAGGTTCACTTTAGAAACAAACAGTTGAAGCTGTTCATATGGAATGCTTATGGAGTATCTTTTAATATGGAAAATAATAATAGCATTTAGAGTCGACGAATAAGTGGATTAGAGTTACCAAATGGCTTGGCGAGGTGGAAGAAGTATCAAGCAACGTGTTTTTAAGAATATGTAATTAAGATGTGCTGGAAGAACTATCAGCGAAAAACTTGAAAAATCGGGTGCTCAACGCTTTTGGTACACTAGGAGCTAAATATCTATGATCAGTGAATACAAACAGTCACACACAAGAGTGCAAGGTTAGCAGTTTTTTCTTTAAATGGGAATTTAATGGCACAACATTACCAGCGATTTTGTAAGAGGAAAAGTAAAATTGTCCAAAAAAATGTCGGCACTGTCTCACCTCAGTATGAAAGCCTTTCAGTCTTGTAAGGAGTGGGTAGTCCTTCTTGGAGTCAAAGGCTAGCGGTTGACCCCCAGGGGTCAAGAGAGGGACGTTCCATCTCCCGGAAAATCTGGCAACTGGTGCCAACACGTAGCCGTCCACTGGTCCCAAGAACACATCTGGATTGGAAGAAAAAGGGAGGACGTCATAAAGTGAAACTGAAAATTGACACACTTTGTTGGGCTACAATCACACCGACTGCCTATCCTGCAAGTACTGCATAAAGTCACATATTCTCAGGTAACTTATTTGTTGACGGTTTTCTCAGAAGTAGTTGATATTCATGTGAAAATCGCATGGAAACTTAATGGCTGAAAGCGAAGCGTTGATAGTTTTTCAATATTTATTTTTTAATTATCATCATCTATTGACCCAAAGTGATATGAAGAAGGTAACTATCTTGAATGACCGCAGTTCCTTTGTGATGCAAATAATAATAATGATAATAATAAATAATAATATAATAATAATAATAATAATAATAATAATAATAATAGTTTTTATTATCAGCTCAAGGACATATATATGGAATATACAAAGAATAGACAATAACACAGTCTAGATACATAAACTAACATGATAAAAAGAAACGATATTAATCGGCAATACCCACACTTGCTGAGGTAGTATAAAAGATGGTAATCAAAATAATGGTCATAACCGTAATAAAATTAAGAATAGTTAAAAAATTTATTGTAAAAAACGTTACTGATTATAATCACAGTAATAATTAAAAAAGGAAAATACCAGAATGACACTAATCGTAGTAATACAATAATAATAACAGATTCTGCAGATGACATTTTGCAAAAACAGAAATTGAGTCATTTAGGGAAGAAACACCTTTTCCCATCTTCCCCACAATTCAGATCTTCTTCTTGCTTCACTCCTCAGGACGCTTTGTATGAGCCAATTGCTGCTGTTTCGCAGTCAAGTGATCAGACTGGACATTGTTCGCTTTACAATGAATTTTAAATTGTCAGGTGGTTTTCTGTGAACATCTGTGGCGGGTGGTAGTGAGGAGTGTTTGTGAGGCGTCTCAAAATGTCATTGTGAACAACAGTGATACGTCTCATGGTCTCTGAATTACGTATTGTCAGAAAGTCTTCAGCTGCTAACTAGGTGCTGGGTTCTTCAGATATTAACTGAAGTAATATCATCATCGATAAAATGGATCAAACCTTCCTTGCAAAGTTCAGTGAAAGGAAAACTGATAACTACAAAGCTCTCTTTTAAGCGATGATTTTCTTGACACAAATACATGATACATGAATACTCAAAAGGCTGAAGTAAATACGAGAAAAGTTCCACTTTTCTAACCTGAGTTACATTGTTTGCACGCAAGAAGTTTTAATTAATTTTCAATAGGCAAAGTATTTATATAATAAACCGATATCACAATAACGGTGACCACTTTGAAGAAATATACGTCGTTCATTAGTGATGTTACGAAAACTATAGCAAAAAGTGGCACTCTGGTTACCTGAATTGAGGTGAGTTGTTTTACAAAGATATGTAGTCATGGCTGACAAGACAAAGCCATCGCAACTATTTAAAACTCTCCCGTCAATACCAAAAGCGGAGTATATCAAATCCCGTGTGATTCGTATGACGAATTTTATGTTGGTGAAAGTCAATGCAATGAAGAAGAGAACTGAACAACATACAAAAAAAAAAATATCTAAAATATGGAAAGAATGACAGTGGTATCTCCGTCCACGCTAAAGATTATGATACTGTTACTACTCAGTGTTGAAAATCGACTGAATTCTAACAGCACATTAGAGAAAAATGTCAGTTCTATAGGTTTAAATAAAAGATGTAATTTGGCCAATTCCAAAGGACAACTAAACATACTTTTTTTTTAATGTTTGTATGTTCGTATATACTGTGCTCTCAACCTGTTATACATATACTGCATAATGTAATTTCTCTTACTTTACGGTATTTTTTTGTTATCTTCCCTCTGTAATTCCCTTTACTTCCTCTAACTTCTTCCTAATGAACACCTTAATATTCTTAGGAAGCTCGAATTTCACGTCAATCGCCCCTTTGGTGGGCTTGTTCCATATGAATAGGTTTCATTAACTGAATATATAATAACAATAATAAGGATTTTTATCACATCACCCTGATTCATATACAAGCATTAAGATACAAATGTCCTTTAACATCCAATTCGCTCGACCTCGGAAGAATATATTTTCATAAATGTTAACCAAAGGGGAATTTTTTAGTTGATAATAATTTCGTCCTCTCGCGGATTTGAACCAGCGGACAGAGGAGAAATCAGGACTACAGTGACATTATCGAGTTTGTTTGCATGTGAATGTGTGTTTGTGCCCTAACTTGAGTTCAATTCTGTAAGGTATGCATGCAGAAGGCATATTTATACGTTCCTGGGAGAACTATGGGAATTTCATTTTATTATCAATCGCCCTTTTTTTAGTCTTGTAGTTGTAGGTAGGTCATAATGTTGGTGAGCGAGTTTATTGTGTGAGGTTAAACTTAGCTAGCTGGTTGTAAAGAGAACTTTATATGCTATATATATCTATATATATATATATATATATATATAATATATATATATATATATATATATATATGATGTATATATTATATATATCTATTAATAATATCTATATATATTTATATATATATATATATATGCATCTATCTACAAATGTCCTTTCATATCCAATTCGCTCATCCTCGGAAATAATATATTTTCATATATGTTAACTCAAGGGGAATTTTTTAGTTGACAAAAATTCCCCTTCGGTTAACATGGAGCACCGACAATTCAGCTTAGAGACAATTCTGCGCATGACGAGTCAGGGCAAGGACTACTCAACACAAAGACAATTTGCGAAATAAAATAAAAACATGGAAAACGAAGAAAACAGTCATCAGATTTATTCTTTATTTGCACCATAGTGAATTTTAAAAAGTAGACGCAAATATTTATTGAAATGACATACTACGAAATATTCCTGTACTAAAATGTTCATATTGATTTATTTCTGTAATTCAGTGAGGTACCTTATATTTTATAAATATTGCAATTTGTTTGTTCGATTTCTATGTTTACTAACTAGTGTTTTTATTGCCTTAGCTATTATCTGATAATTTACTTTTTTTCTGGAATCGTCGTGTCCATCTGATTCTCAGTATCCTTTTCTCTGCATTGTCTTGATCCAATTTCAAAAACTCCACAAACTTATAAAAGGTTGGGTGGTTATAACCCAATGTTAACTGAAGATTCGGTGCCACCCTTCTAATGAGTTGTTGGTCTTTGGTAGGTCTCCTGCACCCGATCAAAAGTACTCCATAACTCAGGTTTAAAAATAGCATCTCTACTACGGCGTCGGAAGGGACGACTAATCCACGTACCCTCGAAATAATTCGTTAACTCTTCCATTTCAGGAGGCATAACATCTTGCAAAGATTCAAATACCTCGCAAATATCATCAGCTGGCACAAAAGCTAAGGCTACCAACATCTTACAATGTTTTCGAATATAACTGTGTTAGATTTGAAGCCTGTATTTTCCGCCATATGCACTGAGCCAGATGAAAAAGCAACCACTTATTTACGTGCCTTCAAACACATTTGAAAATCTGAACGATAGCAAAATACATCTAATAGAATGTGATCACGACCTTTCTCTGATAAAATTCGCTCCATGGGACATTTTTGTTTTTGTTTTAGCTCGGCGAATGTTTGTAAAAAACTTCACTCCAGATAAGGAAATAATCCAGTCCGAGCTTAGAAGAAAACCAGTAACTATTATTCGCTTGTTGTTATAACATAAATAACAGCCGTAAATTGTTCGATGGTTGAAAGTGTAAACAATCTTAGATTATTACCAATACTTTTAACTGCAAGTAGTTAGTTTTGTTTTCTGTCGCCAAATCAGAAATAAATTATTATAATTTTCAGTATCTTATTTCAATAAATATCATATTTCATTTTTTTTTTTTACATTTCAAAAATAATTTACTAATAAAAAATAATTTGATCACTGTATTCTTAATTTTCCATACATTAGCTTTATTTCGCCAAATATTTCGCCAAATTGTCTTTGCGCTGAATAGTCCTTGTGCTGAATTGTCCTGCGCGGAATTGTCGGCCCACGGGTTAACATATATGAAAATATATTAATTCCGAGTTAGAGCGAATTGGATATCAAAGGACATTTGTTGCTCGATGTATGTATATGACTCACGGTGATGTTATAAAAATTCACACGCATATATATATATATATATATATATATATATATATATATATATATATATATATATATATATATGTGTGTGTGTGTGTGTGTGTGTGTGTTAGTGTGTGTGTGTGTGTGTCAAAGGAACATGACCCACCAAATGTTTAGTTGCCAAAGGTTCAGTTAAAACAATTGATCTAAAGCTACAACCACTAGGGGATCCAGAAAAATTTCATTGGAGGGTGGGGGGGGGGGGGGCGCCACATCTTCATATTATACATACATACAGACAGTATATATGTATATTTCTATACATATCTATTATATATTCTATATATATATTATATAGTATTATACGGTATATTTGTATATATTCGCTATTTCTATATTTCTCATTTATATTATTATTATCTAAATCTTCATCATTTTTATTTTGTCATTATTTTTCACGGAGGAGGGGCAGGCACGTGCCCAGATGGCCCCCTCCCCCTCCTGGATCCGCTAGCGCCTACAACTACTTTTACAAGTGTCCGTTACGTGTAATTTCGTGCTTTTGTTCCCAGTACTTTTACACCACCACTTTCAATATTCATGATCAGACTTACTTCCATCTTATGAGTTTCATTTCGTCCCCCCCAGCACCTGCCGCCGATATCTTAGCGATTAGTGATTCCGTCAGTGATTGTTGAACCTTGATGCAACAATTGAACGATAGATTTGAGAACAAATTAACCTGACGATAATGGTAAACTCCACCACTGAGTTGCAGGAAGTAAACACTTTTAGTGTATAGCCCTCGCCTTTCTTGTTTGAACTTTCCCCTTGCAGTAAATTTCTCTCCTCGGAATTTAGTACAAAACTTTTGTTGCTCTCTTGTTTTACGATCGCCACTAGTGAGAAATCGTCCTTCTTCTAAATTAGGATTCCTTTCTTGTCTCTACCCTTAATCTTGCTCATCTCTGAAGCGCTGAGATGTCATCACTTTAATTTTTTGTAAAAAAAAAAAAAAAAAAAAAATGAGATGGCTATTTGTCCGTCCGTCCGCACTTTTTTCTGTCCGCCCTCAGATCTTAAAAACAACTGAGGCTGGAGGGCTGCAAATTGGTATGTTGATCACCTACCCTCCAACCATCAAACATAGCAAGTTGCAGCCCTTTAGCCTCACTAGTTTTTATTTTATTGAAGGTTAAACTTAGCCATAACCGTGCTTCTGGCAACGGCTGCCACCGAGTCGTCGTTAAAGTTTCATGGGCCACGGCTCATACAGCATTATGCCGAAACAACCGAAAGATAGATCTATTTTAGATGGCCTTGATTATACGCTTAGGTGCTGAACAGAGAACTCGATTGCGCCGAAGCATTCTGTCAATGCTTTGAGTGACTCTCTCTCGCCAGAACTTGATTGGGCTGTTGCTTTCACAAAGGTTGAGAAAGGGTCGGAGCTCGAATTCTAAAAAAGGTTAACAAAATTGATGGCTCATCTTTAATTACCAATTGCCTGAAGAAAAAAATTTTTTCCATATTCCTTAGGCTTCACGTACAAAGCAAAATCCATTCTGTCTGGAACATGAAGTTTCTCGAGTTCATCTAACTGATTTATGTTATTACTCGATAGAATCATTTATTTTGAAACCAAGTTATTCAGAGATGAATCTTTCACTTTGCTGGCGCCACCGCAAGCACTTACATTTTCTTCACGGTAGAGTCGAGTTCAATGAAGCGGCCAACCCAGCGCCCTTATCCTTGTCCGGTTCTGACCCAAAGAGTCGAAAAGCAACGTAGAAAGGCGAATGACACAACTCTGCCGGGAATGAAATAGTAAACTCACCTCATATAGATATCTGGTTTATAAAGGGTCATGGTAAAAAGACCCAGGTGAAAGATTCCAAAGTTAAATGACAAAGGGGAAACAGATTCTGAACAATAAAATCCGGGGATTACTGATTTTCTTCTGATAAAAGAGAAAAAAACACAGGTCCGGCGCGTATTCCGAAACGACTTGGAAGAATGGTAAGGTCTCCCTCTGCTGATATCATCACTAGCGGAAATAATATCCACTGGGAATTACTTCTATATAAAGACAGTTCGTGCAAACCATTTCGCGTTACCAATAATTGGGTAAGAGATGATCACAAAACTCATGGACGTCACGTCATCATGTTGCACAAGTGATGTGCTAAATTTAGCCTCTGCTAGTATGCCTTTCCCCAAAGGTGCTTTGCTCCTTTCCAAAGTATTTAACCGAAAATGCCACGAAGCGTATCCTGGGCAAGTAGCAATTGGCCAATTTGGAAGAAAATAATGACCATTTTCCCATGGAGTGCGCAGGGAAGGCCACCGGAAGTCAAAGTTAGCAAGGATCATTGCAATACAAATTATAACTCTTTGGGTGTGTGTGTGTGTGTGTGTTTGCGCCCGGTATTAGAATTATTAGCTTTATTTTTTGCATCTGATTTTGAGGAAGTTGGCATAGCATACTCACTGACCACGTTTTATTAAAAGGTTTCTGAAGCGTTTGTGAATTGAATTAACTAGGTCAGTTATAAAGAAAAACATGTCCTTAAGTGTGGTAGGACTTAGTACTAAAAGACGGGCTAGATAATTAAATTTCTTCAAGATATGTAAAATGGGATTTCTGTCTATTTTTGTGCAGCTTTGATAACCAATTTTGTTTTGAGTGGACATGCCGCCGTCACTCAAAATGGAAACTGTTAACACGGATTCAAACTGTTCTTCCAAGGAAACCGAAAACGATTTTGGAAAATGACTGCAAAAATCATAACCGAATGTTTACAGAACTGGTGTAAATAACGTAAATTTCCCATTTATTCCGTTTCAGAAAGTCAAAAATATAAAATAGAATATAAAACATATTGAAGTGCCTGACAGCTGATACTTTGTTAACTATAAAAAAAGAATGTCTGCTTCACTCGGGAGCTAGCAAGAGCCAAATCAAGTATTCTGCTGCCGAGAGAAAGGGTTTCAAACAAACAAACAAAAGCAGGGACGTTGTTCAGATGAACTGCTTGTGACTCAGTGCCAGCGAGAATGGAGACAGAGAACGCTTCTGAAATGTTTAAATACGAAAGGTCTCAGTTGTCAAGTTTGAAACCTCAAAATGGCGAAAGAAATATTCCTAAAAAAATACTACACGGGAGAGGACATCATACGAAGTTTAGTTGACATTACATAAGTAAACCTTTCCTTTGCATTCGGGCTAACACAATTGCATGCACAAGCAAGCAAACATTGGCCATTGCAGTCAAGTATCAGTTCTGCTTTAATGAATTAGGCAGTAGATTTGAATGTAGCTAATACACAATATCTATGAAGAGACTGTTAGGGTGACAAGACTGACAGGATTTGAAGCGGAGTGCTGAGGCAATCACAACAAACAAAAACCATTCGACGCGCGACACACTGACAATAAATCCGGTCATAAGTGAGGTGAAGTATCACGACTAAGGCTCGAAGCTGACATTGGGAGAAAACCACACAACTGCACAGAGATGCAATCGTTAGAGATGATCGACAGCAAGACTGAGGAAAAGAAGAGACGCTACAAACCCCCACTTCAGCGATGCCCACAGCGCACCGCATGAGGCGCACTGACGGCGCTATCTCCTACAAGGGGAACAGGCGAAAAGGTGTGAAGCGGAAATTCCCGCAACTGAATGCATCGCCTCCTGAAAGGATGAGCCGCGAGTGAGTGGCACCTTCCAGAAAGCCATTGGGGAAGGAAGGCCTCCCTCCTTCCTACATTTCCACCTCATCAGAACTTGGGCGGTGTTTGGAATTTATTTAAAGTTATAATATTTACGAATTATTCCTCGAGATTTCCCATCAAAACTTTTGAATCTCGCGCCTGAAAGTTGTGATCAACTCTATCATTAGGAATTCGTTCTCTCTCTCTCTCTCTCTCTCTCTCTCTCTCTCTCTCTCTCTCTCTCTCTTGCATGTTAGGCAGTGTACAAGCGTTGTCCTCTGCTGACAGTAGACAGAATTTGTATGACACGTACATGCTTCTTTTCTTCTACCAATCATTTTAACATCCTTAGCTCCATTTTCCTGGTTTTCCTATACACTGATCTTCCGAACGATTCCAAACCGTGTCCTAGTTTCCAATTACTACTGTCATCTGCAAGTATGAACTTTCTACCATCTCCGTTCGTAACTCGTTTCGTATCACGTTTCCTCTCTCTAAACTTTACAAGTATTATTGTTTTCCCTCTTCTTCTTCTTTATCAGGACATTTCATCCACAAATATGTTAACCAAAGAGCCACGAGAACTTGACGCACCTTCGTCTCAGGCCCATTTCATTGGCAGAACTGTTACTATCCATTTGCATTTTCTAATATGCACTTCTCTTCTATCAGATGAAAATCTAAAAGTTTTCAACGACACCAATATTTAACAAGATTCAGTTTTAGTACCGTCCATATTGTCTCCCTATTGGTTATAAGCTCTTTCTAAGACCATGAATGCTACATACAGTTTTTTTCTATTACTTACAAACTTCTCATAGACACCCTCTTCTTTTCGTGGACCGGGAGTGATTTCCCCCTGCAACTCCCGTCGTCCATCGTATTTTCTCATTATGTACCCTGCCACGCATTGAATCGTAATATCACCCTTAAGTAGAGCAATCTTATTGCAATCCCATCTACTCACACCGCCTTTCCATTTCAACTTATTAACTGTCACAGTCCAGCATTCTCTTATTCATAGTGACCCCTTTTATCTTCCAGAGTTTTCAATGGTCAGCCAAGCAGCGCGGAACTACCCTCCCTTCACACAGCATCTTTTTCCTTTGACCTCGGACTCTGAGATCGTTTGTTTATCAAGCTTTCTCTTGCATTCACTTCCGGTTGAGCAATCTTTTCTTCTTCTTCAAATTTCTCACTCGTCCTCTCCCCCCATCTCCCCCCACCCCCTCTCTCTCTCTCTTTGTAACCGGACTTGACTTTCTTTTGCCCCTTTCTTGACTTCCATATCCACCATTCTGTATACATGTATACCAGATCTTATCTCCTGACTTTACTCATCCTCTGGTTTTCCCATCCAAGTATTTACTGTTATTATCCCCTTCATCTATCCCTCTGCCACAAATACTCCTTACCTAATTCTTCCAGATTCACGTATCATTCCCGAGCTCCTATTTCATCTATTTCCTCCATATATACCTTTTTCATTTCCTTCTTATGAAATCATTTAGTCTTAATTTCAGTCTTTCCTCGCCACCCTCAACACTCATCCACATAACTTTTGTTTTCACCGAATAGAATGAGTAAAGACGGCTCCGGAAACTCCTCCTCTTACCACGGCAGCCTTGTACTTGCCCTTCCATTCAGACAGTCGCGATTATTTTCCTTGCCATCTCCACCTTCTAAGTATACTTGTAAAACCTCTTTGGAAACATCCAATTCATTTCTAGCAATCAAGCCTCGCTCCTATCACATTCCCATAAGATTCTCCATTCTCCAATACTTCAAGAACGCCATGCCTTCCATATAGAGCGTTTCGCATTTAAATGATTTACCACAGCATTTTCTAATCACTTCCAAGCTGGTATGGTCTCTAGTGTCGTGATATACTGCTCAGATGTCTCGGGTTAACGTCTCCCTCGGACGATGAAAATCACTGGTTCTGTATCGCGATCAGTTACTACTGCGGTGTGGGGTCTGTAGCGGTGGGAGGTTGATACCAACATTCTTTGGAAGCTTGAATTTCAAGTAAATGGTCCCTTTGGTGTGCTTGTTCCATGTGAATACGTCTCATATACCGAAATAATAATAATAATAATAATAATAATAATAATAATAATAATAATAATAATAATATCAAAATCATATTCTTTCACACTCATTTTCTTCCTATTTCTGGACCATACCGACAACCCATTAGTAAATGTTCTCCTAATACACTAATTATTACTCACACAACCAAGAAAATGACAATTATTGTACGCCTCTATCAATCCCCAGAGGTTTCCTGACACTTCGAGTGTTGTGTCCTCCTCAACCCGACACCATTCAGCAAAAGCCCAGATGCATCAGGCTGCACCAAAGCCATCAGCCTGTCCAAGGGAACGATGTCCAGTTTTATTGAACAGCTTACTACCATTGCAGAGGTATTCCTCGGTCATTTCGTTGGCTTGAATATGTGGCTAGTGCTGGCGTCCTCAAGAGAGATTCGTTAATATTCACAAGCAAAGGAAACGTTAATCGCGATCAGTTAAATTCTACTGTTTGCTTACGATGCAAAGTTGAGTAGGTAATGGTAATTATCTAGATATTTTGGACATAAGCCAGACCGAAAAACAACAAGGGGCTGATAGCCACGTTAAAAAATCAACGGCTAAACCCCCCCCGGATATATATATATATATATATATATATATATATATATATATATATATATATATATATATATTACCCCCTCTATCAAAAATACACAAGCTGCAACTCTTACCTGCCAATAGCGGCTGGCCTCTCTCTGCAAGCATTGCCAAACTAGGCTAATGAGTTCACATTAATACAAAAATATGCTATTTATTTCCCAAACCAGATGATCATAAAATGGAACAAAGTGATTAATAAGTCATATTTAAAAAAACCAAGTCTGACCCACAAAGAACTGTAAGTTATCATTCCACTCTCCTGAATTAGTCTAAGTAATCACCCAAAGTCTCAAATTGTCAACCTCTACATTCCGATAGTCAAACTGAAACAAAGAGACAGATCCATTATATTCCCCACCATGCAATGTTAAATAAATGTATACACTTCACACTTCTCTCTTTTCAAAGGCAACTATTTCTAAGTCGTTTAAATATTTGCCATAACTTTTGATGGGTCTTGCCCCAGCACCTGATGTCCCCTGAACCGCCTTCCTCCCTATCTCAAAGGAATGTGTGCTTACTCTTAAGTGTCTCGAGCGGTCGGACCTATCATGCACGTACAAACGGATGTACACATCCGCCACACCCTAAGATCGCCCATGGCAACAGTTTGAACAGCTTTCAGCACCACAATGCATACACATCAAATTCCTTCGTTTCCAAGAAGGCTATCTCTAGGTGCTCTCTGTATCCAAGTTAGAAAAGCTGATATCACGTAATTCACTAACACATTAATTTCTTCTTTTAATACGGCTCGGCCACCTACGTCCTTTGTGCACTCCTGTCGCACACCACATCAACAACTAATGCACAATGTTTCAGTTTGACACATGATTTAGGGCTACCTTCATTGCTGATACCCTTGTGCCTCGCCGGATGCACAGAAGTTTAAGAACTCCTAACGCACAAATTGTGTAACGTTCGTTGATGAAAAACTCAACCCCGTCACTAAGATAAGCAGAACTCGACGAATAGTTGTAGACGCAGGTCGAGTACGTAAACCATCTCAAAATAACTCAGTACGCGCCATTATTCAGCGTCTGCGACCCTCGTGAGTGTATCCAACACCCCCTCGCGCAAAACTGTAGATTCGACGTTTTCTACTGAAGGAAACATGGTCACCACCCCGTTGTCAAGGAAATATCCCGTGACTTCCATGCAAGTGCGACTTGTACCCGACTCGTAGAAGATTGTAGACTCCTGATTTATCCCAGAACATATCCTGAGACGATATACCGACAACATCTCATCCGCTGCAAAGGCAGTCCATAGCATCACCACTCGTGTGTAGACTTGACTCGACCTCTGGTACTATAATAGAACGAAGTCGTTTCCATCGTTACCATCACGTGAAGTTGGGAATTCTCTAAAGTCATCGTGTGTCCGTATTTAAAAAGTCTACATGATCATAGAATAACTAAAGTCTTGCTTTACCACACAAATCGGTCATTAATTAATATACGCAATCTCATAGTCAAATATTAAAAATTCCTCACTAAACAAAATATAATCTTTACCCACTGAATCCTCACAAGTAATCCCAAATCTGATAAACACACTATCAAAAAGGAACCCATAATGTCCAACAGCAAAAACCCGCTTATATCATATATAATATATATATATATATATATATATATATATATATATATATATATATATATATATAATATATATATATAATATATATATATATATATTTATATATAATATAAGCGAATACCACGGGAAGAATAATAAGCAGAAAATCGCAGGCTACAAATTTCTACCAATTATTTTTCCTGTGGGGTTCGCTTATATTATATATATATATATATATATATATATATATATATATATATATATATATATGTGTGTGTGTGTGTGTGTGTGTGTGTGTGTGTACGTATGTACAGTTGGACACAGGTTTCCCTGGTACACCGTCTTGCGAGACTTCGAAAAATTACATGGTAACAGTGTTTACTGAGGGAGATGGGGGGAAGAACCCCTTCTCTGCTAACAAGAGTTCCACCAATAAGTTCTGGAGTTCGTTTGGTGGGCGGAGTTATTAGGAATGGTTGGAGAAAGACACACACACACACACACACGGAGTAAAAAAAATCTGAGCAGTTTATATCGTTGTAATGAAGATTGTTGTCTCACTTGTAATATAAGTTTGTTTATTAAGGTTCCATTTAACTTTCGGCCAAGACGTTATCTTACAACCGTGTCTATTATTATATATCGGTCATATTCATTACACAATACTTAAAATTGATCAACATTTTAAAGTTATATTGGTATAGCCGAAATCACGAACATCATAAAAGGATAGTTTAACCTTATCACGTAAGCCAAGTTTACAGCATTGGTTGCAGTGCGTTTCCTCTCTCTCTCTCTCTTATACTAGCTAACTTAGATGTAATACATCTCTCTCTCAGCTATACTAGCTTACTTAGTGATAAGAAAAACCCCTGCGCTCAGTATGCAGTTCTGATATGTCATTAGTGTATTCAGGAGAGGATCAGTGACCCAATAATATCGAAGATTGCCCTTCCTGACAACACCCATAAGCATTAACCAAAGCAAAGAAATTTCTCATCTCTGATACTGTAATGTCATAAACTCTTGTTCCCTTGAGTGTTCGCTTGATATATTACCCCATTTCATAACATGAAATTAACGATTGGATCTCTCTTCATTCAGTTCCATTATAGAATTATTAAAAATAGAATTAAGAAAACTTTATTCCCGATATATACTACCATCAAAATCGAAGGTGTGCGGCAAATAATTATCGCCACCAATCCTTTGCCACACAGGATTAGCTGGTTTGACGTTTCTGACAACCTCCTGGCCACCCTTACCTCCCCTCCCCCGCGCAGTTCATACAAATGGAAGACGAGCAGTGCAAACGGCCAGCAAGACCTCTAATAAGGCACTAAGTAGTACAGAACCAATATCGATACAATAAGCTATGAAGGCACACAAAATTAAAAACTCAAGAACGTCACATGACGTAAACATGTGTGGGACGACTTCTGCAACACGTCATATGACGTGGTTAACCTTTTAAGCGTTAACTGTTGTTTTTTATAAAATTATGTATGCACTGATATATTATAGACTATATATTTCGTTGACCTCAGGTGATAGGTGAAGTCATTTGGGCTTTCCTTGACAGTTACCTTTTAAAAAGTTCCACAGAGCATATGACCCCTATACTCAGAAACGTCAAAGACGGCCAAAAAATATGCCACATTTTTACTCTTGTTCATATAACTTAGGTTTCAAACCAAAGATACAATGAAAATATCAGTAGGATATAAAGCATTACATTTCAAATAATGGAAACTATTTTAATAGACTTCAAGAAGCTAATAAGCGAAAATATGTGGCGAAGTATCATATCTGTATCGGCCACACCACAGAGAACAAAGTATACAGGTAAGGCAATTTGCCAATACTGTTACCGACCTCACTGTATGATAACAGTGCTCAGCGAGTCATTCAGTTCTATAATTCAATGCTGTTAACAAGAAACGGTGATTAGGAAGATTACTGCAATACTCTCAATATTGTATGGAGGCATTATGCCATTTTTTTTTACAGATACTTCGAATATTATATCAAGAATATCATGGTTATAATAAAACTTGTTGTGAATTATGTTTATTAAAACATATAATCAAATAACTAGTGAGAACAAAATTAGAACATTTTAGGTCCTATTACAAAAAATATAACATTTATATAATACAATCGAATACCTTAACCATCCACCCTCTCTCTCAGTCACTTCCCTCAATCTGTCGGGCATCGAATAAACAAGGTTGAAAATTTGCTGCCGTCTCCGTCTACAAATTTTCCACTGAGAGTTTATGTGAGCCATGAGTTGCTGTGTTGTTCTCTCATGTTCCATTTTCCATGTGTTCACCATCTGGGCCCACACGTGTTCAATCACATTCATATCTGCTCCTTTGCTCGGCCATTCAAGAAGAAGCAGGTTATCCTGTCTGGCAAACCACTCTTGAACAACGTGAGCAGTGTGAACAGGATGGGCCCTGGTGGGAAGGGAAAATTCCTTTCTCGTAACGAAGGCAAGAAGGAGGTTTGCAGCAGCTCAACATACTTAGCTGCTGTAAATCGTCCCTCGATACGGAACACATCACCCAGATGACATGGCCAGATCGAACCACCTCAACGATGTTACGGGGTTCATATCTGAATGAGAGAAAAAAATGGGGGTGTATAATATAAATCATATATATATGTATACCTTTGGAGAATTTAAATTCTCAGTGATGAACAACACTGAAAGAATTCTATTGTGTAATAATTATTTAATATATTATATTTGAGGAAAAAGAGCAAATGATGCCACTGTCCCTTACCTATTATTTATCTCAGAAATAGCACTCTTATTTATGTTAACTCCCTTTGTATATTTTGAAAGTCCACTTCCGTGGAACAAAATCTGAAGATTAATAATTAATATAAAGAAGAATGCAATTGATAATTGATGCAAGTAAGGATTTTCCTTATCATACCGAGTTCTATTTGTTCGCCAACAATGCAGCTTCCCGTGCGATGTGGACGAGAAGCACTTCTCGTTAGTAAAGATGACCCTGCCCCAAAAGTCCAAACCCTTATCAGCATGACGTTGGGCAAAATCAAGCCTTCCCGCCTTATGTTGCTCCGTCAAGAGCTCCTTCGTCGCTGGAGTTCTGTGATGAATCCCAGCAGCGTGGAGTCTGCGTCGTACTGTCATCGATGACACTTCTAATCCAAGGTCTTCATGAATGGCCTCGGCGTTGGTTAAGGGTTGCTCTCGAGCCGCCCTGATAATGGCTTCATCCTCAGCTGGGGTGGTTTTCCGTGGACCCCCTGGCCTAGCTAAGAGAACATATTATCTTAAATTGTTAACTTATAATTTATATAACATCGCAATCAATTCTAGATTCTTCGAATTTTGTACTCTATGGATTGATCATAATTTAGTAAACATGGCTGTATATTTTTGGTTTCAAAAGCATATCAAATAGAACGAGATTACATATATCCATAATATTCTCAATTTGGTTGGTGGTTATCAAAACTGTAAATCATTCCCGAGCCATCACTGAAATGACATTTAATAAATAAACTATAGCTATCAAAAGACACACAATGACTGTGACGGGGTGGGCACAAATAAAATGCTCTCATAGGCTTAATTTTACCGAGACAACTCAATCGACTATCTAACTTTGTTCATGGTCGAGGTCGGCAAGGGCCAACCACCCCACCGGTGTGGAATTATGGAGGTGCACCTGAAATATTACTGTGGTGTTGGAATGGCTGTGGATATCTGTAGTCTAACCAAAATTATAATAGCGAGACGAAATACATTTAAGAAAGAAACTTTCATATTAAATAAGCAAGATTAAATAACCATGAACAATGTAACATATCCACCAATCATTCAGCATTAACAACTTACGCAAGTCGTTCAAGTTCCCACTCTCCTCCCTCCTTCTTATCCACAACTGTACCGTGGAGGGGGACACACCGACATCACGTGCAATGGCTCGGATCGAGAAACCATTGTCGCGTAAAGTGACAATTCGTCATCGCAGGGCCAGATTTGTGTCCCTTCGATTCATGGTGAGTGGTTATGAAGTCTGACCCATTAAAAAATCCTGCTGACGACCTCACCTCCGTTGGGATTCAGACTCTGTTTCGAGTCGAGTAAAACAATACCATGATTCATATATCATTATATCGTTCCTTGATTGTAGGATTAGCCAATAGGGATCATAATCACCATGGTATGAAATAAAGATACTACTGTTAAATATATGCTCACATAATTATTGTTCCTGTTAATAATTACACTGAGAACTGAATACTCGTTGAGCACTGCTTCGTAAAATGAGCTCGGTAAAAGTGTTCGCGAATTCTCTATCCTATTTTTCTGTAACTAAGATTCGCATAAGTACGAGATTTTGCTATAGTGTACTACACCAGTACCGTAATTTATAAGTATCATGAATCACAAATTATAAAGAATAGACACTTGTCCTGTACGAAGAGGCAAAAGGCTCGATTAGCCAGAAATGGATATGAACACAACAGTATAAAAAAAAAAATTCGCCTACCCTCTCCCTCCACCCCCACTTCCACCCCCTTCCTCTTCCTTCCCTCACATCTCCTCCCCCTCCCTTCTCTTTCTCTCTCTCTCTGAATGTTACTTCAGTTTAAGTATATTTTGTACGATTTTTTTTTATCCATCCATCTATCTAATCTAATGATAATAATTTACAATATTGTTTATATCTAACGATTCACTCGGTTGTTACCTGCCTAGCTTATGTGTACGGTACGGAATTACGCAACGACAATTTTACCAAAGTACGGTACGGTATAGTTCAGGTACGGAAAAAATGTGCAAATTCCGTACCGTACTACCTTACCTTAGGCATAGATATATCACTTTTGGTCTACGTTGAAAACAAGGGAACAATATTAATTAATTATTAATAATAATAACCAGTAATATAGCATTTTTTTTTAGTTTTTTACTATTATTCTTAGCAGCAGTAGTAGTAGCTATTACTATTTTTATCTTAAGGTCAAATTGTTTTTTCTTTCTTTAGTGACTATTGACTTGGGTAAGGAGTAAATGATTATAATAATTAGAGTGAGAGATATCTGCATGTATGATGGAGTAGTAGAACGACAGATACTGTGATTGATGGTAAAGCTACTGTTATACTTGTGTTTGGTTACCTCCTTCGCAATCTTCATTTGGACTCAGGACATCAGCCATATGCTTGTATTACGAAGGTGAAGAAGAGATGGCCGCCTAGGAACATAACTGTCGGCATGGTAGCAGAAATCCGTTTGTCACGCAACTTTTCAACTTTTTTTTTAGCAAAGAGAGAGCCGCCAATTGCCTACAGATTGGTTTGAATAGGTAACTGGTTACAGTTGCTCTATGTGTTACAAATAAAAATTGAGCATTTTTACCAGACATTCATTTGAGTTAAAGCCTTGATTATACCGAAAAATTATAGCAAAATCTTGTACTGATACCAGTCTTCATTACAGTGTTATTGACCAAAAACGTGACTGCACTGTCTGTGAAACCCACAGTAAGAGAGCTTTACCAATTACAAATAAACATTACCTTTTATCTGAAATGTTTTTAATTATACGTTTTGAAGTTAACTGTAATTGCGGTTGTTTTTTTATTTATACTTAATGGTAATTGTAATTGTAACTGAAAAGTTCAAATAATAAAGTACTTTATTTGAAATTATCCTAGAGCAGCCCTCTTACTTTTCGAGAACTCATCTTAACCAAATGCAACAAAGAGATGTTTTGAGCCGCTACCCAATTTATTTATTATATTATTAAGGGAGAATCTTAACAAGCCAGCTGCCAATTCTAAGAAAATTTTTGTTCCATTTATTTCCTTTTTTTGTGCAAAATGTTTTGTGAAATTTTTTTCCAATATTTAAGTTTTGTATTTCAGTATTATTGAAGTTGTAATTGTAATTCGATAACAGGTCAGGTAATTATGATTCTAATTGTAATAGACATAAAGCAAACGTAATTACCCCTAACCAGCTTATATTACATAAGATATGCGACAGTAGCTACTTCTGTAATGGGAAAAATATTACTTTAATTATTAATGATTTATTTAGGAATTGATTCATCATCCTCCTCTAATATCTTTACACTACTGTTGTAAGAGTAATTGGAACTGTAAAATGTTTTCGTTTTTGTTGTGACACAAGTGTGTGGCTGTGTAGCCAGTCCCTTGTTTTGTTTATCTTTCGCTCTGAGTATGGGAGCGCTGCCCTGAATCTTTCGTCTGCATTTTGGTAACACTAGCAACACATGTAAGGATCATGAATGCTCTCGAGTGTGAGGACGTCAATCGGTCCACCCTTTCATTTTGGCTATTTTACCAAATTAATGATGCAAATGATTATCTATCCCTTGCGAGGGATCTAGTCCAGGGGATCTAGTCCAGAAATCTAGTCCAGGAGTTCTGAAGACTAGGTAAGTTAATCAAGTCCAGGAGACTAGGCCTGGGAGAAATTTGGCATGATGTAATGAGTAATAAAGATACAAGCTGAATACCAGAAATTTTCTTCAATACCCCTAAAATGGAAATCAGCACTTCAACTGCCTCCCAGTGGGAGGACATCACCTGGCCTCATCAATAGTAAGACCCATACACACAAGGAATTTCATGTAATAGCAGGTAGGACAGGCCTACCCTATTTCCCAGGCAGCATAAACGTCAGTCTTCATACCCACCGTGTCAACAATGACACAGTACCATTCTCCGACCCGTGTCTCTAGGCAAGAAGACTGACAAAAGTGTATAAGTATACTAATAATATTCTTATTCTCGTATCTTAATGTCATGGTGAGGGAAAATCCTCCCGCGACACTTCATACGAAATGGATGAGCATAAAATAATGGGAACAAAAATAAAAAACATTTTTTATGCATACATGGGAAAAAATTGATTAGAAATTCAGTGATTTTTCCACTACACTTCGGCTTCTCTCGGGGCACCTGTGAATTGTTCAATCTTTAATAAATCGACTTTATCTTTCTCGGGATCTATGTGGTTCTGCACCCTTATTTGGCCAAGCAACCAATTCAAATCCTCTCGACCTTGAAACCATTCCTGGACTATTCTGGCCATATGGATGGGGCAGCCGTCATGAATGAAAATGACAGGACTAGGTGGAAAGGGATAATTCCGCTGGTGAAGTGAAGGGAGGAAGAAATCCTGAAGAACTTTAACGTATTTTTCACTGGTGAAACCCTTCAGTCTTGGTGATATCACATATACCATGTAAGGAAATCCAGGCCCACACGTTTACGGTTACAAGCCACTCCTGGCCACTTCGTAAATGTTTCCTCGGTGGTATCTGAAGGAAAACAATCTAAATTTTTTACAATTTACGCGTTGCTTTCCGTAAAAGGGAAAATAATGATATATCGTTTGGGGAAATGTAATGCTAAGTAACAACCCCTGCATTAGGATAATGTTTATTCATCTATGAGGATTAATACTTATTACAAGTTTGCCTCCTCCAACCTCTTATACACTAACACAGCTCGAAAGCTGATTAGTGGAATTCACGTTAAGAGAGGAACAGCACCACCTTTAGTAAACAGTGTTTCAAACAGACAATTGACAATGACAGTAATGACCTGAGATGTTGCAATGCCAGCCAATCAATCAATCAGTCCCAGTAATCGTGTGATTTAATATATCACTTTGTTCGGTGATAACGATATCACTGCTACAGCACCTCTATTACACGCTAACAAGTTTGTCGCCCAATCATGACTAGACTGAGGTGTTGTATAAATTTTAATAGGGCTTCTGTCCTCTGCTAGTAGCATTCGTTATAGTCTCCAAATGAACAGCAACATATAGTTCTCCGGGCGCAGATGGTCGCTCTACGAGAAAGTGGGCTTTCAATAGGTGCTGTTGCACAGCGTCTTGACGTCTCCCCTACAACAGTAAATAAATGGAAAAGGAGGCAAGCTTAGACTGGGAAATTGACAGACTTTGGATAGCATTTATTTATTTCATTTATTTATTAATTTTTTAAACTATAAACCTTATAAACCCGTGAAATTATGAAACCTAAATTACAGTTGCCTTGGTCCTGTTGAACTCTAATAGTGATTCTTTCTCTTTACTTCCCAGAACACCAAATAGCGTTCCCATAAGTAAACAGGCTATAATTAATCTTGATTATCTAAGTATCTGCATGTTAATTACGCATTTCAGTTCGAAGACCTCCACCACGAATGACCACCCGTTAGGATAACGACGACATTCGACGAGCAGCATAAGAAGGTCCTTTTACCAATACTATTGCTATTTGTGAACGTCTGGCATTAAATGTTTAGGCTATGACGTTGCGAAGACGTCTGCATGAGGCAAGAATACCTCATAGAATTCTTGCCAAGAAGGAATTTCTCGGCATCGTGCTGATAGGCTTGCCTTCGTCCAACAGTTTGTGGGGGAGGATATGGAATTTTGGTCTCGAGTCGTATGCAGTGACGAAAGGTCTTTTACTAGCAGAAGTCACAGCAGAATACATAACTGAAGACCGAGTAATATAAGGTGAGTTTCTAAAATCATTAATAACAGTCAGACTATAATAATTATAAGCAAGGGTAATATTATAATCAAAAGATAATAATTTTGTATTTTCCGCTAATTGAATTATATTGCCACGAGAAGTGTGAAAATAAAAATTCTTCATTGAAAACCCCCCATTAGTTCTACTATGGCCAGCTTTCAGGCATTAAGCAAATACATTATTAATGTTATGAATAATCACGTAGGCAAACTTATAATATAGAGTACAGCCTGTTTACTGAATTAAAGAATATCATATCATAACGGACTGTTGCAGATCAAAGTTAATGCTATTATAAGTATTAATCCTTGCAGATGAATAAACCTTTTTTAACTTATTGCAAGGGTTGTTACTTAGCATTTTATTTACCCAAACGATATAGAATTATTTTCCCTTCAGATACTACAGAAGAAACTTTACCGAGGTGAACCAGGACAATGGGCATGTCCACAGTAAAACGTGTGGGGCTGGATCTTCTTACATTGTATGGATGATATCACCAGGATTGAGTGGAGGCTCACTGGTGAAAAATACATTGAAATTCTTCAGGATTTCTAACTTCTTTCACTTCAACAGCGGAATTATTCCTCCCCACCTGCTCCTGTCATTTTCATTCACGACCGCTGCCCCATCCATACGGCCAGAATAGTCCAGGAATGGTTTCAAGGTCGAGAGGATCTGCAGTTGCTTGACTGGCGAAGTAAGGATACAGACATGAACCTCACTGAGAATATTTAGGCTAATTTGGTAAAATGTTGGGAGCCTGAGAGGGAGAGGAGACCAGATCAACTTATGAACCTCTGGGAACACAATGGAAACTCTTCCACAACCGACCACAGATCGTCAGAAACCATAAATCTTCTATGCCTAACAGATTGAAAGAGGTGATCTAGAAAGGTGGCTGGACTTCTCACTAATCTTTAAAAAAATGTAGAAATTGAGTGTGTATATTTGGATTACCCCATGGCTTCCACTGAACTTCCATGTCGTATGACGTAAAAAAAATCGTAAACAGACCTATGCATATCGTTTAGCTCCAGGTCATGATTATTATAATTTATTTATTAGAAAGGTGATTTTGATATTTTAAAGGAGTTCAAAATCTAAAGGGAATTTAGCTATCCTGATTTTTTCTTAAAAAATTATTTAAAAAGACAACCCTAGGACAATATCATCAAACTACATTTCTCCAAATAGCTCTCTCCACAATGGAAGGGTAAATGACTGAAGGGGCTGTTTAACAATAGAGACGTCTGTTTCTTATCCTCACACGAATGATGATAAGAGCGAAAGGAATTTCTGTCCGTATGACATTAAAACATGTATCACAATTAATATATTAGAAAATATAAGCCAAGTAGATATGTTTATCCATATCATGTAATAATTATTGTAATGAACGGCGTGTAGGGAATAACCTCTACAGTATATTCAAGAGGGAATACATACCCAACCATGAATACATGAAACCTCTGAATATCAACAATTGTTTATCATTGGCAAACGAATTAAGTTTACCATATGGAAATGGTTAAAAGTTTGCACCAAGTTTGGGAGAGTCCTTCATTTTCCATTACACGTTGTGGAATTTTCTCTGTCCCTAGTAGTTTCATTTTGATTCCTCAGTAACGTCTAGTCTCTCTCTCTCTCTCTCTCCTTTTCATTCTATATGTATTTACAAGAGAGAGTGAGTTTAACCCAATCCTTCTTCTTGTAAATGTTGTTGTATTCAGAAAATCTACAGTACTATAATAATATTAGGATAAACACTAAAAACACGCAGGCATTAAAGATAAACAAGAAAATATCCACGAGCATATCTACTTCGTCCACTCATCGGGGTCGCAACAGGCCCACCTTACCCCTAGTCCCCCACCCATTTCAGTTGTAGTAAAGCCAGGCTGAGGACATCGGTACAGCAAAAGCAAGAAGCTTGTCAGTTTGAATTACATTTTAGAATTCCAAAACCTTAAGACGGCTTAACAACAAGTACTCTATCCCCGACACCACTCCCCTCCCCGAAAAAATATATATGCATATATTAGTTTAATCAAGATTAAAGGGTGTTAATGACATATCAAAACTGAATACTTAGCGCAGTGGTATTTCTAGATGACATGTCACTTTAAAGTAGCTAATATGAGAGAGAGAGAGAGAGAGAGAGAGAGAGAGAGAGAGAGAGAGAGAGAGAGAGGAGCTAAGGTGTCGGACACTTAAAACACGTTCACTGAGTTTTTGGGTATGTTCAATGAAGTGTTGCTGCGCTTCTCTTTATAGCTTCCTATTATATTATTGGTAGGAAACGCACTGCAACCGATACTATAAACTTGGCTTACGTGATAAGGTTAAAATATCCTGTTATGATGTTCGTGATTCTCTCCAATACCAATATAACTCTAAAATTTTGATCAATTTTAAGTATTGTGTAATGAATATGACCGATATATAATAACAGACACGGTGGTCAGATAACGACTTAGACGAAAGTTAAATGGAATCTTAATAAATAAACTTATATTAAAAGTGAGACAGTAATCTTAGTTACAGCGATATACCCTGCTCAGATTTTTTTTTTCTTTTTACTCCGTGTGTGTGTGTGTGTGTGTTTCTCCAACCATACCTAATGACTCCTCCCACTGAAAGAATTCCAGAGCTTATTGGTGGAACTCTTGCTAAGAGAGGAAGAGTCCTCCCCCCATCCCCCTCAGTAAACACTGTTACCATATAATTTTTCGAAGTCCCTCAAGGTGTACCAGGGAAACCTGTGTCCAACTGTACGTATATAGATATGCTCTCTCTCTCTCTCTTTCTCTATCTCGATGGATGTATTCATGCACATATGTATGAATATAGAAACATACAGAGACACATTGTGTGTCTGTGACTTCCGTGTCTGTGAATGGTTAAAACATCCCTCCAAAAACAGAAAGCAAAAAAATTAACAGAATTCGCAACTCCCTCGTACGCCATTTTCATATTCCGTTAGATTTAAAACACACCTGTCTCCCACCATTAAAAAAAGGATAAAAGAAATATCTTGCAGAATATCGAACTTTTCCTTTTCTTCGGACGTCGAATGAAGCGACTCAGAAACCTCGGCTGAAAAGTCGGAATATTCCGTTGAGAGAATCAGAGCCGAGAAGCAAACAACGCCGCCATTCCAATATCCTATAGCATCAATTGTCAGATGTCTTCGTCTCCCACTTCACCTCGAAGCTAATTCCTCCCTCTGCTCCTCCTATAGATTCCATTTCAATATTCGATTCTGAGACTTGCAAAACAATTAAGATCCCCAGGACAAATATTTTCCCCGCTCGCCTCGCAATTAGGAAGGAGACCGCTGATATTGGAGAGATAGAGAGAGAGACAGAGACAGAGAGAATGTTTCACCTATTCAAAGATATGATTAAGAAGAAGTAGTACAATTCCTGAGAGAGAGAGAGAGAGAGAGAGAGAGAGAGAGAGAGAGAGAGAGAGAGAGAGAGAATGTCTCACTTATTCAATGATATAATTAAGAAGGGGTACTACAATTCCTGAGATAGAGAGAGAGACAGAGAGAGAGGAGAGAGAGAGAGAGAGAGAGAGAGAGAGAGAGAGAGAATGCCTCTCTTATTCAAAGATAAATTAAGGAGAGTTAGTACAATTCCAGAGAGAGAGAGAGAGAGAGAGAGATTTTGAGTTGCCTGTAATAATTTACATTCTTATTACAGCAGGAAAATGGTGATATGTTCACTTGTGACTGGCTGCTTCTTTCAGGATATCTCAAGAACGATTGTACAAAATTTGGTGAAATCTATCGGATACAAATCTAGATGATCTTGTGATTTTGCGAGTAGATGTGTGTTTTGTGTGTGTGTGTGTGTGTGGAGGTGAGAAATAGTCTGCACGAATTGCTGCCTTGTAACCCTGTCAAATGCGGGACAGATTTTAAAGAAATGTCAGTCACCACAAGAAACTCGTCTCTTGACTGCCTCTGCCAAGATCGATCGAAATCTGTCCAACTGTTTGAGAAATAGGCTGCACACGCACACGAACATGCACATGAACGTTAGGATTAATAGTAGATCGCGCGCTTTAGAGTTTGCGGAGGTTTGATCTCTAGTCTGTGGTCTTGTGAGCCTTTCCAACAAAGTTGGAGACAATTAGGTTCTCCCCGGGACCTTCCCCGAAAAAGCGGGACGCCATATCTTCAAAATTAAACATACAATTTTCTCGAAAAATGACATGAAATATACTTCTTTCAACTAACCTAACCTAACCCAACCTAACCTAACCTAACCAATGGGCATGGCAAAATTAGTATACATAAAATTTCGCTTGTGCTCAAGTGTCTATTTGCAGGACAAGACACCTCAGTAACTTCTGGCCAGAATTAGACGACATTAGTCAGGCAGTTTAAAAGCAAAACTTCTAGCTACATTTTTTTTTCTATTCTCGTAGCACATGCTTATCACTTGTAGGTATTCAATACATGCAATCAATGGTAAGAATTCTCTTAGTTTTATTATGGCACTCGTTACCAGTTCTCTCACTTCACCAGTCAGTTACCTATTTATTTTCTGTAATCATTCCCTATTATTTTTTTTTATTTCTTCTATGAGCAATAATGGCACTTTGTTTTACTTTTCAGAAATAAACAAAAGAAAGTCTAATGATCAAGCAGCACAATTCACTTTCTTTCACCCTAGCAATAATATATTAGTTAAGAGGTGCTGGCCTGGCATCACCTGACTACAAGAGGTGCTACGAGCAGAAAAGTTTAGGAAACTGCTTGAGATAAATGCCCCGCTTTCAGTTCGTTCTACTCTGCAAATCATTAGAGGTGGAAGGGCAAACAAAAGTTAAGGTATTTTCGTGGTAAAGAGAATATGATATGAGGATTGTAATAAGTTTGATCAAATTAGTGGTATGAAAAACACTCTCAAATCGACAATATAATGCAACAACTAGAGAGAAAACAACAGTCATTTTAATTCTAGGTAAGAAAAAGAAAAAAAAAGGGGGAAGGTAGTAATTGCCGTCTTGTATAATAAAAATATGACGGAGAGAAACGAGAGGAACCTGGTCTTGTTTAGTTTCCTTGCAGAAATCCGGGAGAAGAAAATTATGAGCACCCAGAAGTGACAGAGAACTTTCCAGAATTCTGGAATAATAGAGTGCTGCAAATTGGTCTGTTGATCATCCACCCTCCAGTCACCAAACATGCTAAATTGCTATCCTCTAGGCTCAGTAGATCGTGCGTTTGGCAACGCTGTGGGACAGGCCACCAACAGTTCGGGGCTGAACATTCTGGGATACAAGAAGAAGTTTACTAGAGGAAGTGAAGACTTTGCTGAGCTACGTTTCCTCGGTGATCGAA
This sequence comes from Macrobrachium nipponense, assembly GCF_015104395.2. Taxonomy (NCBI): domain Eukaryota; kingdom Metazoa; phylum Arthropoda; class Malacostraca; order Decapoda; family Palaemonidae; genus Macrobrachium; species Macrobrachium nipponense. The sequence continues at coordinate 55,851,732 of NC_087200.1, forward strand.
AAATATGGCTCTCTGCTGAGTTGGAATAAACGATAACGAAACCTAGACTGATGAAATCAAGTCTATGAAGTTCTTTTTTAATCTACAAAAATTAAAAGATTGCGAGAACGATGGCAGATATACAAGTGTACGTCGGTGTGATTCAGTCATTAAGCAGAAAATAGAGCTCTCTCTCTCTCTCTCTCTCTCTCTCTATTACCAGACCTACCAGAAACGTCTGTTAGAAAAAAGAAAGGAAATGAACCCCAAATAAATAAATTGCAAACAAACCAAAATGACATAAAAGAAAAAGTCACATGGAAAAGGACATCTCTGAAAGAAAGGTTTAAAATACAAAAAGAGAGTCACATCGACCTTAAAAGTATTCTTACCTATTTCAGCTGTGAGCACTAGCACTTAACTAAATACAACTATATAAGGTCATTCCCAAAACAAGGCCACTTCTCCGACTTGGGTGCTTCTCCGTCCTAGTTATCTTACCCTTCCATTATGTCGGAGAACAGCTAGTACGGACACAAGCAGGAACTTTCTCACAAGACACCGTTTCGTCACAATTTCATTGCACTGGAACAGATGCATGACATCATATACAGCTCATAGTCACACCCATAAAATCTACCCAAAAATAGATCCTTGCTTCCGCTCATGTACGAACACAAACCGTGGCCTGTCTTTGCTGAGGCAGCATCCTTCGACATTGTGCCACCCAAAATGATGCATCAACATTTCCGGAGCTCGCTTTGTCTCCGTGGGAGCTAATGCTGAATCTGTCATTTCAAAGAATGTTATCACTCATCACATCTGCCTATCAATCATAGGTCAAAAAAAAAAAACAATTTAAATATGATATATATATATATATATATATATATATAAACATATACTATATATATATATATATATATATATATATATATATATATGTATGTATGTGTGTGTGTGTGTGTGTGTGTGTGTGTGTGTGTATGTGTAGATAGGTACATATATTGACTAAGTAGTTGGCCTCAAAGTGGCCAACTGATGTGTACCCGCCGACGAGACATTATTTCTGCCCGCGAAAGTTGAATTTATAAGTGACAGCATGGATAACTACTGTTGGTGTTTGCGCTTTGCTACTGAAGAGAAAGAAACTGCTATAGGTATTTATAAAATAATTAACTTTAAATTTAACTACGCTACAAGGAGCTCTAATATGGCAGTATAATAAGATTTAGAAATATAGTATTATAATAACTTGTGTGATGAAACAGATATAAAGAGGCGACACTATGATGTGAATACGTGTATGCATACACACACACACACACACACACACACACACACACACACACACACACATATATATATATATATATATATATATTATATATATATATATATATATTGGTAATGTTCTTAGATACGAAGATATGTTATGCAATTGTATACTGTACTTTATTGATTTATATTCTTTAATACAAAGGAATGAATAATTCCTTAGGAGGAGAAGGGGAAGAGTATTTACTCTTCCCCTTCTCCTCCTAAGGAATTATTTATTAACATGTATAGTATGTAGACACTATATATAGTTTTTTGCGATGCATGTATAATATATGAAGTATCATTATATTCTGTCCATAATTTATAACTAAATACCTATACTATAAAATCATAGAGAGCTGGTCTTTTCTGCATCGCATTAATCAAAGATTCACACGCAATTATCTCTACCTACGTGTCATAGTGACACTATTGTTATGTCCCCTCTGTCTGTCAATCACCTACTACAGCCAAAGTATCTGGATTCTGGACCGACAAATCTTCCGTGTGCGCGCTCTGATTTCAAATAACGTTTTTTATCTTCGGCCACTAATGGTGAGCCACTGCAGTGAGGCCAAGAAAATAGACCTAGTAGCCACTTCCTAGCCACTCTTTTAGTCGCGTCCACTGCTTGTGGCTCGTCCGCGGCCTTCCGCGTAACACGTGTTCAATATTTCTTTTAGTGGTTCGCCACTTAGCCGCCTAACCACTCTCTACTGAAAGTGTCCCGTGTGAGGGCAGCATAAGGGTAAAGCAAGGCTGACACTTGCATGATTTTGTGGCACACATTTCCACGAACTGTGTCATGGCAATGCGTGTCATTTTGGTGGCACGTACCGGGAGGCTCCCGCACTGTTCCCGCACTGTTCATGACGACTTCACGCGCTGTTCACGAGTAGGTTACGAATGCGCTTCCAATTGTGCCCACATTAACACGAACTGGCACAATGTATTTACGGATAGTTTACGCACTGTTCGAGCAAAGTTTACACACTTCCCACATTGGCCCGACGAGTTTGCGCTATTCGGAGGCCGTCGTGGCGATTTGGGAATGCCATATAAAAAGGGGGCCTCCCCACCCCTGGCGTCATTTTTGGAATGTTGAATGCCAGAGACACCGTCGTTGTAGAGAAGAGAAGATGCCTATACCTGGCAGATGCTCTAGCCATTGTTGAAGAGCAGCAGAAAAGGCTGCAAGAGGCAGAAGATGAAGAAAAGGCAACCCCACCTCGAAGAAGGACACCAAGGAAAGTGTGGGTCAGGGAATGGTTGGCCAGAAGACAGAAGATCAGAGGGGCTACAAGAATTACCTCAAAATCAGAGAAGTGGCTATCTATACCCTCCACACTGATGCAAGCGACACTGTTGCTCAGTAGTCGTGAACTACTCGCAAACACGTCGTGAACACGTCGTGAACTGCTCGTGCCATGCGCAAACTGTTCATGAAGTGCATGAACTAGTCGTGAACTGCTCGTGCCATCAAGGCGTGAAGTACCTGTGACCGTGTCAGGGGCAACATGTCGCAAACTAGTCGTGCACAGTTCGTGAACAATGCGTGGCAGGTCGTGCATGTCGTGGCATGGCACGCACTGGTACGCGCTGGTGCGCATCCTTCCGCATGGTCCCGCACTGTTCGCGACAAGTTCACGAACAGCTTACACATAGTTGACGAACCGGTCATGAAAAATTTATCGTGCCAAAATTTTGAACATTTCAAAACTTTCGTCCCGAAATGTGATGCAGTCACAACGAGTTTCCGAACACTTCACACAAGTTTACAACTAGTTTGTGCATTGGAACAACCGAGTTCGTGCCAATACGTGCCACAAAATCGTGCAAGTGTCAGCCCTCCTTAAGGCCATACTGGAGGCGGGAAGCGTCCAGGTGCAGGCACGACTCGGGCGGGAGAGCAGCGTCAAAATGACACATGGGCGCACCAGAAACGCCACCCTCCCTCCCACGCGTCACTCTCAGCGGTCAAAGATACTTCTGTGGAAATAAGTCATTGTCACGTTTGGATAGCAAATTGTTTTTAATAGAAACCTAAGTGTTAGACCTGATGATAGACTACGTATGACCCAACGGTCTTTTGATTCTTTGCTTGCAATCGTACAAGTCAGTCTCACAACACAAACGACGCACCATAGACAACCCATCTCTCCCGAAGTATCTTTTAGGAAGAAGTAACCTTATTAGCAGTAAATATTTTATGATAAAAGGTTAAAATCCATATTTTCTTTTTATTTCCCTTACAGTTATTACTTTAAGGGAAGTGAAAAGAAAATATGGATTTTAATTTTTTATTATTGCAAACTAACTGCATATAGGGTTAATTCCTTAAAGATACGTAGAAAAACAAAGGTACCAGAATTAGTTGCAAATTATATAAAACTAAATTAATAATTGGCTACATTATGTTGAAATAAAACGATTTACCAGTATTTAAAAAAAAATAGTTCAATGGTAAACTTTAAAATAACACAAGGAAAAATTAGTTTCGTACGTACATTTCTTGTTAACATTAATGAAGAAATTACAAAGTACCACGAATATTTCATAAATCGGTGATGCTGCTGCACTGAGAATTCGTATAGTTACCAAGTCTACGCAACTGGACAAGGCTTATTTGTGAGTGGCTGAGTGCATAATAGTTGGCACCTTTAAGTTTACGTAGAGATTGGGAATCGAATGCATGACACCAATGGCCACATTTGAGGGCCACTCATTCTATTCTACTTCTTCCATTTCTTAGAAAAAAAATGTAATTTTATGTAATGGATACAAAGATCTCCCCCGAAACACCTCCCCAATTGATTGATTCTTATGTAGCCACTACCGCCAGACACGACCGACTGAACAGGTGACACTTCGACAGCTGATTGCCTGTCCATCTGCACGTTAGTGACCATGTCAAGTTGGAGGGTCTATTTATGTATTGCGGTCCTTTTGAAATATTCCCTTTAAATTCAGTAATGAACTCATCCCAAGGGAAAGCATTTAGACCATATAAGAGCTCGGTCTATTTGCTTGACTCTTTATTGAGAAGAACAATGAACGCAGTCTGAAAGTGCACAAATGAGAGGTGTTGAAATAACTGCTAATTTAAGTATGCATTACAGAAATGGAGGAATTATCTCGTTATTGTTACTTAGTTGCTTAATGTATAAAAGTTTCTATGCTAATATCAGTTACTTAAGAATGATAATATGCTTGAAACAATTTCTAGGTTACAAATGAAAGTTCTTTAATAAGGGAACTAACTTCACAACATAGTTATCAATATAATCAATAAAAAGAAGTAATCATTCAAGTAACATCTCCCATAATCATATAGAAAATGGGGTTGTTTTGGGAGAAGATGCTGGGAACCGCCGCGGGATTTTAATACATTTCATCGGTTGGCGGCAACTGCAGAGGGTCGAGCCGTCCCGCTAGTCTTGTGTGGCCGCCCACATAAGATACCCAATGATTCAAACTGCAGCAGGAACCTCTTCCTTGCAACCTCCATGCTCGCCGCGTCTGGTGTGGCCTCACCCTAAGGGTGTGGCTTCAGGAAGTAATGCATCGGGTTCTGTTCAGGGAACAACATGGAGACGTACAGAATGTGTGAATTGGTATGAAACAGTTATGTGAGAGGTTTGAGAGCTTAGACCCTTTTCCCACGCGGCGGATGCATCCGCGCGGTTCCGTCCGCATGGATGCAAAGTCAATGACAGAGCACAGGGGAGTTCATATCCAATCGCGCGGATCGAGTTCCCTTTGCATATCGCGCGGTTCGAGATACACACATTTAGACCGCGTTCACGGGAAACTCGATCTGCGCTGATGCCGCAGCGGTTAAGAAACCCGCGCGGTTGTTGTGAACACCCCTGCGCTCTGTCATTGATTTAGCAACCGCCGTGTGTGAACGAGGCCAAGATAGCATCGTATACGGAATGTGGACAGAGTTCAGATCCTGTGAAAAAAAAAAAAAACTACAAACTGCTGAGAGAAATCAAGTTATGATGAAGTGAGGCAGGTGTTAGACAGCACATTTTAAGGTAACTGGTTTAGTATAAAAGTGAAATTGTGATATCTGCCTCTATTTTGCGATTGCGACCATATTCTTGTCTGCTGGTTCAGTCTTTCCTCGTTCAATGTTACTTGAAATCAAGGACGCAATTATGGGTTGTTGGATTCCTCATTGTAATCCTTCTGTCGGGTGTTTGAGTAACAATGAGCCGCGATCTTTTTAGATGACGCCTGCAAAGGTCTCACGTTTGGTTGATGGACGAGATCTATTTTTCATTATCTAAGTTACATAGAAAGGAGCCAATTATCATAGAAACCTATCTGCTCGTTCGTGCTTTTTGTACTCATGATAATATCAGCAGAGAATAAACCTCTATTTTTATTCCTAAATCATCTCTTCAGAGTCGAGTTCTCGATTCTTCGCTTCTTTTCTTTATCTCAAGAGACGTCTCTTGAGGGTGTGGATTCTATTCAACGTGATTCTATTCAGGCCCCATTCAGATACAGACCTCATGAGTGAATCCGATGAATCAGCGCGGCTTCAGCACCGGAGGGCCATTAACGCCCTACCGCTCCTTGGGACAATGTTCCATGCTGGATTTAGTTACTCCTCCTCTCTCTCTCTCTCTCTCTCTGATTTCAGGGATTTTTTCCCGCTTTGAGTGTGTGGGGTTGGGGCGGGGGGGGGGGGGGGGGGGGGGGGGGGGGGGGGGGGGGGGGGGGGGGGGAGGTTGGCTTTTCGGACAGACAGTTAAATAGATACCGACTGAAACCGAGTGCACTCTATGCTCTCCATGTCAATTTATATAAATATATATATATATATATATATATATATATATATATATATATATATATAATATATATGTATATGCATGTTTATATATATATATATATATATATATATATATATATATATATATATATATTTATATAGATAGATAGATAAAGTTGATCCCCTTATTTCGTGTAATATTCAATGGTGAGCGCTAGTACGTAATGAAAGACTATTATTATTATTATTATTATTATATTATTATTATTATTATTATTATATTCAGCAGGTGAAACCTATTCATATGGAACAAACACACTAAAAAGAGCCACTGACTTGAAATCCAAACTTCCAAAGAATGTTGGTTTCAACCTCCCACCGCTGCAGACCCCACACTGCAGCAGTAACTGATCAAGAAGGAGATAAAGAGCCAGTGATTTTTCATTCCCCTGGGGGAGACGCAAACCCACACCCTTCCCTCCCCTCCCCCCGCGACGACTTGAGTGTCATACCACGACACTAACTACTATACCAGTGGACCAGCTGGTGAATCATTTAGTCGGGCAAGACGGCCAGCAAGAACTGCGTCAAATATGGTGCATAGGTTTAATGTGGTAAAGGACTATTAGCATTCTTCAATATAGTAATGAGTTACTATTTTCAGGGAATAATAGAAGTATAGATATGAGGTGACAGCTGTGCGGAAGAATGTGGAACGCATAAGTACGTGGAAGGTGAGGATAACTGTACATAAATTTCCAACTTAATTTCCCAAGACTCAAATAATCTTCCGTCCACTGAGCGCCTGATCTATAGCCCCTCCTTTGGGGGATCAAGACTGTCGCTTTACTTCCACCACTTCCTCTTGGTCTAAAGATATAAATGCATATATACACACATACATATATATGCATATGTTTATATAGTACATGCGTGCATATCTGAGGAATAAATAATAATAACAAGAATTTGAATAGTGATATCAACTGATCATAGCCTCCGCTTCACGCAGCTTCCTGGAGGCAACTGGATTATTCTAAAAACCTATAAACAGGTGTTATTTTCCACTGCGCTGAGTGACTTATGAATATGCGTACTGCAGCTGTTCATTATTCGTGCAAACATTGAAGGCTGGAAAAGTGTGCGCCTCCCTTGATGAAGAAAATGGCTAGTTCATCTTTTGTAATTTGAGTAATATTACAAAAAGCAATGTTAGAGCAATAATAGCGATAATTAATTTCCTAATGTTGCTATGATCTATTTTTTAAAGAAAATCCTTATCTAATTGATAAAGCTAGCATAATTATGTAAATTATAAAAAAAATTAGTCCTGGAACGTCACGTAATAGTTTTCTTTTATTTTCATTTTAATTACCTCAAATAAAAACAAAATGTTTCCCTCTTGTTATACCACTCTTTAAATATGACTGAGGAACACTCTTTACGTTTTGCGTGCTGTTGTGCTTTGCCACATTTCTTTATAATTATCATTATTATCATTATTATTCAGTAGATGAAACCTATGCACATCGCACAAGCACACCAAAGGGGCCACTGACATGAAATCCAAGCTTCCAAACATTACTGGTTTCAACCTCCCACCGCTACAGACCTTACACTGCAGCAGTAAGTGATCGTGAAACAGAGCAAGTCATTTTTCATTACCCTTGGTGAGGAGACGCGAACCCACGATATCTGAGTGGCATACCACGACACTAACCACTATACCACCGGACCAGCTATAATGGTCAAAAGCTAAGCTTTAGTGTGCTACCAATTTACTCTTCTGCAGCATAATACCACGGACCTCGGAGAATCCAGTTACCAAACATTTCCATGACGGCTTTTGCCTTGTGTATGATTCTGCTGCTTATAATGTTTCATCGTCAGATAGGAAAAAAAAAAAAAGGAGTCCACAAGGTGCTCTAGAGGTACCGATGCCTGGAACGCCTGATTGGGCTGGAAACGTAAAAAAAAAAAAAAAAAAAAAAAAAAAAAAAACAAAAAAAAAAAAAAAAAAAAAAAAAAAAAAAACACGAAACGCATGCGTCAAAACGATCATGAGGGTTTTCTTTTCAACGAGTGCAAGAAACTTTACTAAAAGTTCTCATCGACTGTCACAGAGGCGTCAGCTATCGTACTGGGATCCTGTTGTCTAATCCGGAATTTTTCCAATAGTCGCGACCACTCAAAAAAATAAAAAATGCAAAATAAATATTGAATCCAATCAGTTTAATATTCCGTCGAGGGCTCGTACTCAGCAGGCAATCCTCGAGTCTCTTAGTATAAAACTGGTCGTTCCGAAGTTAAACAATCCAACTTCCTCCACCCCTCTCTTCTTAACACGAGTTTACCCTGGACTTTGACAAAGGTGGATCCCTACTGGGTACTTTGACAAAGGTGGATCCCTACTGGGTACTTTGACAAAGGTGGATCCATACTGGGTACTTTGACAAAGGTGGATCCTTACTGGGTACTTTGACATAGGTGGATCCCTACTGGGTACTTTGACAAAGGTGGATCCCTACTGGGTACTTTGACAAAGGTGGATCCATACTGGGTACTTTGTCAAAGGTGGATCCATACAGGATACTTTGACAAAAGTGGATACATACTGGGAAAATTTAGGCATTACCTGTTGTGCTTATTGCAAAGTGCGCGTCGTGGGACTAGAGACCTATCACGGCGTACATGTCATCTCTTTGACCCTTTGCATGTGGGTATGTTTTGACCTTTACTTCCCAGAAGGTGCTTAGAAATGGTAGACCCTACAAGTTTACCTTTATTCTTTTGCAAGTGGTCTCGCTTAGCTGTCCTCGGAAGCAAGAATGTATAACCTCAGTGCATAT